>NC_052535.1:86115144-86269844 GCF_016699485.2 Gallus gallus
TTGTAGGACTTGTTGATTTCCCCCAAATTCACCATTAAGTCTATTGTAACAGGGTTCTGAAGAAACTCAGTTTATATTCCACTGGAAGTGATAGTCACGTAAGACACAATCTTAATGACCACAGAAAACTCTGTATTGTGTAAGAAAAGTAATACTCTCCTCAGAAACTGACATTCCGTCCACAAAGTGGTTGTCCTTTAATAGCGTGTTTTGCAGCTGGAATTGGTAGAGAATGTACTTAATTCAAGTAGGAGGTGTTTAATACTGCATAGAGTTTGGGACTTTGAAAGCCACAGCTCTTCTTCTGACTCTGCTTGTCTGCCAGCTGAGAAGATTTTTTGATAAAAGGACTTTTCCTCTCTGAAGATGCTGGTCACAAAAGCCTAAATGTTTTTGAGTGTACTGATTCCACTGAAACTGTTGAAATGATTCTTTAGCGTGAAGTGGGATGAAAGTAATGAACTGCCTAGGCTGATGTAGCAAATATTAACAGTTGAAAAATATATATCTTGAAAAAAACGCTGCTTTTACTACCTTTTCAAATGTCATTTAATAAAGAAAGTGGTTTTAAAAATAGTCAAACTATGGAATGTTGACAGTGCTTAAGGAGTAGTGACAAGAGTGGCAAATAATCTACTAAGCTTAACTCCTGATAAATGGTGAATGCTTCTACTCTTTGACCAAAATACAGCTTTGATATGAGTAGTTATGGCATCTTACTGCCTTGTGAGAAACATTACACCAGCTTCAGGTTTTACTTGACTCAAGCAGATGCTGTGAGCCATATAGAGCTTTGTGTTTTATGAGCACCAACCCTCATTCTGTCTTTACATTGCTGCTATCAGATTTCAGCTGCCTTCAATAATAGCAAGAAACAATTGCCAAATAATAATAATAAAAACAAATAAAAGGAAGTCAAAATTGTGTATTGACTTTTAAAGAACTCTGTTTTGACCTTTAAAATGATGGGAATAGAATGGCATTAGTAGAAGGTCACACAGTAATAAATGCACAGTCCCCAGCTTTTTGGAACTGTAGTGTTTGTACATTGAAGTTTCCCATAATCACCTTTACTCTGCATCATTATATATCAGCCATAGCTACCATGAGAGGAGGAAGAGATGGATCACCAGGCCAGGAGAATTGAAGATAGAAGACACTTTTGCTGGAAGCGGAAGCAAGCAGTGCAAAATTTGTCTTTCAGAATGGAATTTCCTGCACGGAGCAAGTTGCTTTCTCAGGGCGTTATTTCCTTCCTACTAGAGAGGAGATGTGTAAGACATCGTCTCATACCATTCCATACTGTCCTGTAGTCTATCACTACAGTTTTCAAGCAACCCCAGTATTTCACTATGTTTACAATCACAAGGCAATTTTGGGGTGGGCAGCTGCCATTGTCTTCATGGTAATGAAGGTCTTGGGGGCTGTAAGTTCAGAAAGTCAAAGAGTAGCACATGCATAGGAGTGTCCCGAATTGAATTTATATAATCAAATCCAAGCTATCCTTTGCTTTTTAAGATATACATTGTTAATTTTAATAGTAAAAGTCAAGACAAAAGACAATTATTCAGTTTTCATACTATTATGATCTTGTTCTTTCTGGAATTCATATTCATTAAAGACTACAGATGGACACCAAGAAAATATCCAAGGATGAGTGGGAAAAATAGTAAGGAGTAGTCCTTTTGGTGGTTTTTCTTCATGCACTTGATTATTTTTGAAATATATTTCAACAATTCTGGTTGCTCCTCCATTTATCTGAACAGTCAGAATTTGAAATTCCTGTTTGCTCTGTTTGTTAATTCCCAAACTTGGCTAGAGAACTTCCTGTCTGCGAGCATAATAACTATACTGCAGTTACTTTTGTTAGTGCTTCAAGAAGGGAAGTGCTGCATGATGTTCAGGAACATGGAAGTTGCCTTCATGAAGCACTTGCTAAGTAATTCAGTCGAGTAGACCATCTACTCTGTGATGATAAACTGGATATTGTAATCATTCATTTATTAATTAAGGATGTTATCAATGAGAAGAAAAAAACACACTGTTTTTCATGATTTAAAAAAAACACCAAATTTGAATACCTTGAAAATGTGCATGTGTATAGAAATAACTTCCCTTACATATGCAGTCATCTTTTCTGAAGATATTCAATGCTCTTCTTATTTTGAAGAATCTAATGAGGTGTAAAAACTATATTCCAACTGGAGATTGAATTGTAAACTATTAGACAATTGTAAACCATTGGACGATTAAAGTCCAAGCACAACTTCTTATTTGAATATAGAAGTAATTTACTGTATATGCAAACACTGTAACAGAATTTGGAAGAAAAAGCTTTGCCATGTATTTTGCTATCCAGATACATGCATAGCCCTTCAGAAGGGCTGTGAGCAGTTTATACTTACTGATGCATTATATTTAGAAACCACAAAGTAAGAAGTACAGTTAGAAAACAGGGACAACCGTGCACTGGGGACCATTAGTGGGGGCTCTCCCCATTCAAATTCTCAGAGACAGGTAAACCCAGCTTAACTTTCTGGGTAGACAAAGCAAAGGAAGTGAGAATAGGGCTGATGTCAAGACTTCTAAAGATGAATGTAAGTGGTTTTCTAATAGGTCCCATCCTGGCTGAATTCCAGCTGAATCTACAGTAGAAGATAGTTTGTAGAAAATTGTTGTGCAGTCAAGCAAGAAATTACAGTTGGAGAGAATTGTTTTCCTATCCTTTTAGACCAACTTCTCTTAAAATATTTACATTACCTATTTCTGAACAATTGTGGAATCCAATTGATTTTATTATCACACATAAAAAAATACTGTGGAGTTTCTCAGCTGGCTCGACTGGGAGAGGCAAGCAAACAGAATTAATATTTCTCATATGGAACACCACATAAATGATTGTATTCTAAACTGGGTGATTACGATAATGATTCACGTGCAATATTTGCATGAAATGGCAGTAATATAAGCAACTGCTAAAGCTATCAGCTCTCCATAAGCATTTGGAAGCCAAAGTTGATTTTCTTTTCAGTCTATGCAACTGCTTTATCCAAAAATATAACCCTCAGGATGCCTCCTACTACGGTACTCATGCTTCATTGATTCAAGTTACTTTTCTTACCCCTGCTTTAAGCCTGCATGAGAAATCTTAGCTTATATTGGCTCCTGTATTTGCCATATTGTGCATTTTCTTGTTATTTCAGCATACACTCTCTTTTTAGAAATTCTTTTACTGTCCATGGCCAAAGCTGTGCTGTAACCTCTTACCTTCTATCCTCTAACTTACCTTTGGCCTGCATTGTCCCTTGCTGTTGTTTCTCTTGGGAAGAGCAGAATCTTATGTTTCTGGAATTTTTTTCATTATTTGCATTGAAGAAGAAAAGACTGAGGTCTTAAGGGTTAAAAGGGGGGGAAAATGACTTTTTTTTTTTCAACCTGAAATGGAAGTATCACTGTCTTTTCCTTTTTATTCTTCTATACTACATTGTTCGGTGAAGGTTTGCAATCAAGATAGTGACAGAATCTTTGCTCTGAATAGCACTAACTTATAAAAAATGTCAATATTAACAGAATAATTATGTAGGTGAGAGTTTTCAGTGTGACTTTTTTTTTCATCCAAACTACAGATCACAGAATCAAAGAATATCTTGAGTTGGAAGGGACCCACAAGGGTTGTCAAGTCCAATTCCCTTGAAGTTCTGGATATTTTAAAGATTAGCATACTGCAATGTAAGCTCTAAAGATTACATTTTTAAGTTTCTTTCCATCAGCTTTATAGAATGGATGGAAGACTCTATAAATAGGATATAGTAGCAGATTTTTTTTCAGGTTTCTCTTTTGCTAATTGGTAGTTTTATCTATAAATGCGTAATTTTAGTTAAACTATAATCTGATGTGGACAGTGTCCTGATGACAAGAAAGACTTACCACAATCCAAAAATGTTCTTTGGCAGAGAAGTCAGAATCTCACATAACTCCTCATGTTAAGTTGAAACACCTGCTAAAGAAATGAGGGTAAAAAATAATGTTTGTAAGAATAATATAAGTCCTAAAAAATATGTTTCTTCCCTTTGAAATCTTGATGCCCAGGAATCAAAGCAACTTTCACCAGGGAAATTTCACTTCTCCCCCTTTTTTTCAATGCCACAGCTCTCTGAATTATCTGATAATAGCTAAGGGAAATGGAAATCTCAGATCAAACTTGGGTAGTTGAACATATAAAATACAAGATCTACCTTTAGTCAGCTTCTAATCACAAAGAAAATGATTGGAAAAATTGAGAACAGGAGGCAAAAGAGGAGCATCAGAAACTGCATACAGAAATCTCTGTGAAATTTAAATTAGAGAAATAGAAGTTTAATTAATTGTCAAAGCAGAAAGATCTACGTGAAGGAGAATTTTACTGTCTTGCCCAAATCAGCACTGATCAGTACTTTTCCTTCCTACGTGTTAATTCTACTTCAATGTATCAACAGGAAAAAAAAAAGGTCATAAATATTTGAAAGAACATCAAGACTGAAATCATACAAACCCTTGGGTCTTTCATCGTTCTTGTTATCAGTATCCCTGTTAGGATCATCAATACTGCAGTCAAAAATTACAAAGACAAGTGGCTTCATTACTTCACATCCCACTAAAGAGATTTACCACGTGATGATCACAGCCCCTCACTTCTCCTGGCAGGTTTTGCATGGTGTACAGGGTGTGGGTAGAGATCCTCATTCTAGCTGACGAATGGTACTGTATATGCACAGAGAATCATGGAATGGCTTTGGTTGGAAAGAACCTCAAGGATCATCAAGCTCCTGGAATAGTAAGCATAACTTTAAGTAAAGAGGGAGTATCAAGGGGGTCAATGCACTACAAAAGAATGCAATTTATTTTACTTTTCTTTCTAGTCTAAACTTTTTCCATACCAATGATTTGTCTCTGTTTTCACATTCTTCAGGCGGTACTGATTCTAGCTGATCTCCAGAACTTGACACTGTTCTAGAACAAGATCACTCTGTTCAGCAAACTTCCTTACCAAGAAATTAGGCAGCGGCCTGAAAAATGAAAGGACCATACAGCCCAGGGATTTAATGTGAAAGATCTATCCCTGTTTAATTTCACATTTAGCCTAATCAAAATTAATTCCTTCATTTAGAAAAAAATTGAGACTAGCAACTTAGTAGAATAATTCAGACCCAAGAGTTCATTACAAAAAACCCGGGCCTGTAACCCTTACATAATTTATATTACCCTTTCTTCATTTGTAATTGTCTAGAAAGAAAAATGTTACAACTCAAATCTGAATTATTTAGTTCAATTGTAGGTCTGTTTTGACAGAGTTTGAATTCAAACGAGAGGCTTCTCATTTGAATTCCTAATCTGCTCTGAAAATTACTTTGTAAAATATGTGTACTTGAAGATGAGCTATTCGTCCCTTGGGGGTACTGGTGGATGAAAAACTTGACATTAGCTAGCAGCCTAGAAAGCCAACAATATCCTGGGCTTCATCAGAAGAGAGAGGGCCAGCAGGGTGAGGGAGGTTGATCCCCTCCCCTCTACTCTTCCCTTGTAAGGCCCCATCTGCAATACTGCATCCGGGTCTGGAGATGCCGGCATAAGAAGGAAGCAGAGCTGTTCGGAGAGGGTCCTGAGGAAAGCCATGAAGAAGATCAGAGGGATGGAGCACACCCTTATGAAGAAAGGCTGAGGCAGCTGGTCTTGTTTAGCTTGGAGAAGAGAAGGGTCTGAGGAGACCTCTTTGCATCCTTCCAGTACTTAAGGGGTCCTAAAGAAAACTGGGGTGGAGCCCTTTGTCAGGGAGCATAGTAATAGGACAAGGGAGAATGGCTTTAAACTAACAAAGGGGTGATTTAGAATGCATATTAGATAGAAATTAAGAATCTTCTTAAAGAATGGATTATCTTTCAAGAGGTTTAGATCTTGAGGATAACCCATTTAAAACATGGAAAAGTATTTATCCAGACAAGGTAAGCCAGGGAAGGAATAGAAGATAGTTAAGAATATATACTTAGGGCTTAATTGTTGTAACATCTGTCCAAATTAATATTGCATTTATTTACTTGTTTCCCTCTTACTTTTTTTTCTCCTTTTCGTCAGATAAGACTATCAAAATGATTCTCCCAGTGCTCCCTAACATACCAGTCCAGCTCTGCTGTTGGTCCAGACATCTGTTTCCCTGAAAGAAATGGTCTCTTCTCATGTTTACTTCATAAAAAAATAACTGTAGTGAAAGAAAATGTACATTCCATGTTTCTTAATGTGTGCCCATAGGGTCAAAACAGATTGGTATGTACTGGATGACATATCAGTATTTCAGTGCATCTGCTGGCACTCTGGTACCAGATGAAAGAGAGTCTGAAGAGAAAAAAAATATTTTCCTTTCTAAATTTTCATTTCAAACATTATATCTAAATACAGTCATAAATATGTATCAAAAGGGAAACAGGTCACCTATAAAATCTAAAGAAATCTCACAGCTAGAACACATTGAGTTTCCTTGTAATAGATAAAATACAGATAAATACAATAACAGGTAGCAGTTCAGAAAGTTAAAGACAAAAAGCAAAAGCCTCTTGAGAAGAGTTTCAAAAAAGCTAACAAAAGAGCTCTTCTAGAACATAACAAAAATAAAAATAGATGCTGTGGTTGCTGGATAAAAATAGTGTAGCTTTAATGATTTCTTCAAACAGATGGCTCTTAAAACTTGAGATGACAAATTATGATTTGTTCAGCCCAAAAAGAAGTCTTTCCAAAGACACTGTGAATTGTGGAAACGTTGCAAGAGCTGACCTTGAGATGGGTTTAGATGTCCTCAGATGCAAAATCTTTGTGAAGACAGATATTAAGAACCAGTTACAACAGGGAAAATGATAGAATAGCGTAGCTTGGAGGGGACCTTAAAAATCACTTGTTCCAACCCCCCTGCCATGCGCAGGGTTCCCAAATGTTTGAATTCTGGCTAACCTAAGCATTTTACTAAAACTTGATTTCTTGTCATTTGAACAACTAAGGTAGAGGAAATCATGTCTTTAACCCATTCCTTTCAGTGTAACATCTACCACCACATCAAACCAGGTGGTCAATTCAGCATTCCCCATGGCAACAGCCCCTAGGAAGCTCTATTCCACCGTAGAAGGACTTGAAGTATTTATTTGTTTGTTTGTTTATTTATTATGCATTTTTTTTATTCAAACACAGAAGCAGAGGAAGGGATGAATTTCTCACTGAATTTTTCATGTGTACTTATTTTGACTTCCAGATATTACAGCACTTAAAAATGGTAGCCATTTTATAAAAATAGAGGACTAAGAAAAACATGTATACCACTTATGAAGCTTTTCATGAATGGATTTTCCACATAAAATGATGTGTTAATAAGCTATTAGATAGAAGCATTGACTAGCAAAGCGCTTAATAGTCCCTTGCAGCTGTGCATTGTTAATAGCCTCACCTTGCTCCATAAACAAACAAAACATTACAGTGTGGCTGTGTTTCCTTAAGCAGCTGTAAGAATTATGGATGTGATTCACTTTTGTGTTGCTCCAACCTTAGTCTGCTGCAAACCCAGGTTGATATCGTAGCCACATGAGACTGGAATAATTCAATGGCAAGTTACTTGCAACTGTTTTATAAGAAAAACACTCACGATTAACCTTTGCCATGTGCAGATTTTCTTATTTTCACTGTCTCAAATTAAAAAAGCTTCAATAATGGTTGAGTGTATAAACAGCTTAATGTTTCTACAGCAACTATCTTTTTGCAAAAGTCTCTATGAGCATTAATTATTATTAATCATATTTAGTAGTCTTGTGCCTAAGGAATCAACCAATTCCACTGTGTCTAAAACTTAATAAAATGAATTATGAAGACTGTGCCATGCTGAGGGCCAGGAGGTCTATAACCACTCTAAGTAGAAGCTCTGAATTAGTCTTGAATACTGGTTTGCTCTCCCTAAGCTCAGCATCGGTGTCTCTGTTCAAATGGAATATAGCAAAGGAATCAGCTGCTGTACTATGTTGCACAGGCCTGTGATTCTTATTCTATTATAAGGATATGTGGAGAAATAATTATCATAAGCAACTGCTTGTTAGTGGCAGGCACCCAGCTGCCATAAAAAACTGAAGGCTGTGTATTTTCAGAAAAAAAAAAAAAAAAGGCTTTACTGATGATATAGGCACAAGTTCTGTTTTAGGATCTGTGTTCTGTGACTGGTGGTGGTCAAAGTCAAACTCCAAAGGAAAGGTATAACTAGGAAATCCCATATTGTATGATGTTTTGCTATCTGAGAGTAAGTGGAGTGTTCTAAGTATCTTTCTAGTCTGAGCTTGGTAAAGTGGAAGCCTCGTGTGGTCGCTACTGTAGTTTGAATATCCAGGTCTTCAAAATCTCCTCATTCCTCTTTCAGTCACATATTTTATGAAAAGTTATCCATGTGATCCACTGAAATGGATTGGGAGCTGAGTTGGATTTGATTGCTCTCTGCTCACTTAGAGGGGCAAGGATGAGACATGGATCATTTCCCTGGAGTCCACCAACTCCTCTATCTGCCCTGTGCTTGATGGTCGGGAGGAAAAGTAGCTGCTGGCAGCAGCCAAAATTTGTCTGGTTATAAGCAAGGTGCTGATGTTCTGCCCACTTTGTCCTCAGTCCTATCAGTGGGATAAAGCAGTGATGCTCAGGGAAGACTCCTCAGTGATTTAGTGGGATCAGTGGGAGTTTCATCGCTAACCCTAAAGACTGATGGAATTTCACTCCCTAGTCTTCACAGAGCTCACGTCTACATCTTGTTCTTACTGCTTGGTATGTAGTTTTCAGGCTTTTGTTAATTATGCCTGGTCTGCATTTGGCAGAGCAGAACTTGGAATCCAAGGAGCAGAGGATGTCTACTCTCCAAACTCACTGCCACGCTGTCTGATGTGTCACAGTGATTGGTGTTGAATGTTCCAGCACTGAACACAAATTGAGCATGTGCCTGTGCATAATAACTATATGAATGCAATTTGACAAATTGCTCTGTCATTGAAGGGTCTAAGGAATTCTGTGATTTAGGCAACCAGGGGGAGAACAGTTATGAAATGGTACCTTAAGTTAGAAAAGCAACTAGAGAACACGTTACATGTTTAGTTTACTTTGTTTTGTGTATTAAATGGAGCTATGCAGTAATAAAAGACTTCGTATTTTAAGTGACATTTCTTTGCATCAGCTAAATACCTATGTTTTCCTGGTGTTCCACGTGCCCTAAGGGTATATCAGGATTTTCAAAGGAAATCAAATTGATAACAGGGAACAATAGCATCTACTGTGTTCCCTGGGGTCAGTAGCAATGGATCTGGTGATCCTAAAAGAGGTCTGACTCAGCTCTCCTGTGCTCACACTCAGAGTTCGTTGGTTGCATTATAAATCTGTTTTGTGGTATAATTCCTCACGTAGTTGCTCAGAACTTCTTAATCACTTGCTCATTTGCTGTATGTGTTCTCCTTGTTGTCAGACCAGTATCACGGGTAGAACTTGCAGACAGGAGGCAGAGCGAGTAAAATGCAGCTAAACACAGAGTAAAGCATAACATGTAAGAGGGAGAAGTCAAATGCACAAAGACAAATGGAAGAGTGCAGGGCAGGCAATGTCACTACAGAAAAAAAGTCTGGCTACTTAGGCAGCAACGCTGAATTTTTTTAATTATCTCTGGTAATCAGCATTGTTTTTCAGTCTTCTAACCCAAGTCTTCATCTACGTACAAAAATGAAGAATAGTTTCCATATAACAGTAGCTTCCACTGGCACTCATTAGGTCTGTGTTCAGCTATCCATTTGTGTGGTGTGGTGTTTCCCCCGTGACATGACCTGCACGTTAGGCCATGTTTCCTTCCAGCTTATGAGTTGGCATCACATTTCCTCATAAAACATTCTGAGAATTCTGCAGTACAGAATTTCCATCTTTGTGATTTCAGACCTTTTCTTTTATTTTTTATTTTTTATTTTTATTTTTTCCTGTGTAGCCAGACCCAATCATTTGTTCCATTATACATGGATTTTATGTACGTTCAATCCTGGCATTATTTTCTGTGCCAGACTACCAAACCCAAGAAGAGCTGATTGCATAGACTGGGAGAGACTGAGCTGCAGAGGAAAACCCAACCTCCAGTAGCAGCAGAAAAGTTGAATTTTTGATGTAGAGATTGTTACAGAAATGGAAAATCCATCAAACAAGAATGCTGATATGAACCCAGCCAGCTTGACTGTTCCAGAACTAGTTAGCGAGTAGCGTGAAGTACTGGGGATCACTGAAAGAAGAGGCTTATTTAATGGAGTTACTGAGCTTTACCAGCAGGAGTCCTACCCTAAATAAACCTTTAAATCTTCGTATTACAGTGTTTTTTGTTTTCTGACCATTTTCCCTGCTCTGCTCTATGTGCAGCACACAGCTAGAAAAGTCAGAAGCTCAGCTGAATTCTGAATATGGAAAGGTTGAGCTGTGAAACGTCTCCTCTAGCTTAATAAATCTTCTAAAATTTCAATATTATCTTCTTAAAAAAAAAAAAAAGAAAGAAAAAATGAATCATCTGAAAACTACTCTTGTGAGAAGTATCAGCTCATTAATCAGCAGGCTAATCCCTTCCTGATAATTTGGGGATGATGTTTTATTTGCAAAA
Organism: Gallus gallus; assembly: GCF_016699485.2. Taxonomy (NCBI): domain Eukaryota; kingdom Metazoa; phylum Chordata; class Aves; order Galliformes; family Phasianidae; genus Gallus; species Gallus gallus. The sequence goes on from NC_052535.1 coordinate 86,125,805, forward strand.
GAGTAATCTATCATAAAAAAGGAAAATGAAAGAAGAGACTATTTCAAGAGACAAGGAAATCTAAATCAATTCTTGTTAAAACCTTCCTGCGTGAGTTCTTCAGTAATTCTAATGTTACTTTGTTGTTGCTGTGTTCATTTCACTGCCTTCTGGACACCAATGACTGCAATGCTAATTTGTAGTAATGGTTCCTTTAAGTTACGGAGTAGGAAAGAATACTGCAATGGTGGGTTATAAAACACAAGCTGCCAATATATATATTTTTCTGAGATGCCACAATATGCGTATGTATGATTTTTCACTATATAACTGCAGAAGATCCTTATTTCTTGCCAATTTCCTTGGATGGTGAGCTTAATTTCCTGAGATAGTAAAGGTTCCTTCAGGTTGAGTTCCTTCAAGTAACGGTGACTCAGTCTTTTCTTAGTACAAGAAACTTTAATATTTATATTCATTGTGTCTAGTCAACTGTAAGAATATGATCATATGCAAGCATTCAGGAACACAGTGAATGCATCTATGATTCAAAGAAACATTTTTCTGACTTATCTGATCCTCCTTTTAGCATCCAGCATCAGTAATTTCAGGCTAGATAGAGTTGTAACATTTTTAGTGGTTTTGCAAATAGTTCTGTGTGATGTCTACACTAGAAATGCCAAATGGTAGCAGAGAGGAATGAAGTATGTTTTAATTACACATTTTTTCTCTTAGAGGCATTTACTGTCTTGAAAACCTCTAGCACAGTGTATAGATTCATTCTGTGTCTATTCTAAATGCCTCATGGGAAATATGAACATGTCCACAGCTCTGTTACTGGAATTGTTGAATGGATTTGACTGTAATGTGAGATTGGATTACTTTAAATTTTGTGGTGCATTGAGAGAGCCTTCCATTCAGAAAGGAAAATGATATCCAAAGTCAAAGATTGTGTGTTCTTCTTTCTGACGTGGGCATATGTTTGCTGAGAGCCTTTCTCTTTTCCACTTGTTAGTGACAAGTGGTGGCACAGTGGTATCTCTTGCTTTATAGAAATTCCCAATATATCAGTTACCAATGGATCGGATCCTCAGTGCAATTTAAAATTGTTCCAAGGAAGCCAATGAAGCTAATCTGATTAGACCAGTTGAGGAGGTAGTTCGTTTACTATCCAAAACTGATAAATAAAACACTTTTTAGTTAAAACACTGGGATTTGAACACAACATGTTTAAGAGTTAAAAGCAACAGTTTGGTCTAGAAAGTTAGGATTAAGCAGAAATTACCCAACTGCAGCTACAAACACAGCTTTTCTGTGAGATGTTATAGAATACTTCAGTCACTTACATGGGGTTGACAGATGACAGGTGGTTTACAGCAGATATCCATGCATTCTGGGAGGGAGCAGCAGTTGCAGACTAAGCACAGTGTCATCCAAAATGGCATTCAGTATCTGTGTGTGAACTTCTGAATCAAGTTATTCAGTTTTTTTTGTTTGTTTGTTTCTTTTTTTTCCCCCATTTAATTAGAAGGAGAGGTTGCACAACACTTACTACCCCAGGTGCTACTGTAGGTCAGTAAGACTCCCTAAAATTTGAGCCTAACTGTTTTAAATCAGCTGAGGAAAGGGCCAGACACTTAGGGAACATCTACAGTGCAGAAGGAAACCCAGTATATGCATACCGGTAGGCACGATCTCTTGACCATTGGTCAGTGTGGTCCTAGTAGGAGAAATGATGCCCAGGTAGATAGTCAAAATCAAAATACAGAACACTTTTTTTCTTATCATTGTAGAATGGCCTGGGTTGAAAAAGACCACAATGATCATCTAGTTTCAACCTCCCTGCTATTTGCAGGGTCGCCAACCACCAGACCATGCTGCCCAGAGCCACATCCAGCCTGGCCTTGAATGCCTCCAGGGATGGGGCATCCACAGCCTCCTTGGGCAGCCTGTTCCAGTGTGTCACCACCCTCTGAGTGAAAAACTTCCTCCTAATATCTAGCCTAGATATTAGGTTACTATCCCTACCGCAGTTAATTTTTATGCATTCAGGGCAGATTGAATAGTCCATGGTAATTGAAATATATGTATCCAGCCCAACAAATATAATCTGTGTTAATATTATGCTTTCTCAACATCAAAACAATGCTTTTCTGCACTTCAGTTATATTGTACCAGCTGTTGTAGCTTATGAAGTTTATTTCGTATCCTCTTCTAAATTTGCATTAGCGTAGGCTGCCTTGAGCAGAGGATATTTTACAGTCAGACTTCAAACGAGGTTATTTTTCCCCTTTTAGACTTTGAGAGTACTGTTAAAATATAACATTTTAACATATATTTGGTCATTGTTCATAAAGGTTTAATTTTATGCATGGAATGTGTATCCAGCTACACTTCAAGGAGAATTATAATAATTTTTCCCATACAAAAACGATAGAAAGATGAAAATGGGATTGAATTAGAAACAATCAAGCAGAACAAATATATTTCAGTGAGTATATTCAGACAAAAAGAAATAAATTCATCCAACTGGCCTTTAGGGTCAGCCTGATCTTCTTCAGGAAAAAGTGATACAGATCTAAATCACAGAATAGCTAAAGTTGGAAGTGACTTCTGGATGTCATTCAGTCCAAATTCTGTCCCAGCAGGGACACCCCAAGCTGGGTGCCCAGGCCCACATCCAGGCAGATTTTGGACATCCCCATGGAGAAGTCCCCACATCTCTCTGGTCCCTGTCACCCAGCAAAGCAGTGCTGTCTGATGGGCAGGGTGAGCTCCTGGGCTCCAGGCTGTGCCCAGAGCCTCTATGCCTGGCTCTGTCCTCTTACACCTCCCTGCAGGGATTTATTGACATGGGTGAGATGCCCCCAAGCTCCTTCTGCTTCAGGCTGAGCAGCCCCAGCTCTCTCAGTCTCTTCTCACAGTAGAGAGGTTCCATTCACTTCAGCTCATTGGTGGCCCTCTGCTGGACTCTTTCCAGTTCATTCAGGTCTCTCTAAATGAAGTGACATGGCAAATAGGAAGCAAGTTAGTATCTTTAATTTGCAAGAAGCCATCACTCAAAAAAAGAAGGGAGCGGGGTGGGGAGAAAGAAAAAATCATGTAGTGTGTGCTCTTTGGCATTATCCAAAGGGGTTTTACTCAATATTTTTTTGATATGTCACTGATGTGCCTTAAAATGTCATAATGTTATTGATCTAATGTCAGGTTATTGGCATAAAAAAGCTTTGGAATGACAACTCGAGTAGAGGGGTTGTTAAATTTAAACTGATGTATCTATTCACCTTTCTGTCAAAACAGTGTGTGCGCCTTCAGCTCATCAAGTCACCTAACTGACTAGACCAAGCTGATTTCAAAAGGCAATGCATCAATCAATGTTTTTGGAAACAAGCTTTTTTTTTTTTTTTTTTTTTTTTTTTTACTTTGAAGCTTTCAGTTTTGTTTTTCACTGTCACACTTTCTTCAAATCTAAATATCAGGTTACAAAGATATGCATTTCACCTTAACATTGCCTTTGAGAATAGAAAATATGTTGACAATATTAAGCTGTAGGTCAACTCAACAGAAAACAAAGTAAATAACTAAAGCTGCTGAGATTTTATTTGCTTAGGGATTCATAGAATCACAGAATTGCTTCAGTTAGAAGAGACCTTAAAGACCATCCAGTTCCAGCTGGGGGGCTGTGTTGGGCAGGGACACCTCCCACTACACCAGGTTGCCCCAGGCCCCATCGAACCTGGTTTTGAACACTTCCAGGGATGAAGCACCCACATCTTTTCTGGGTAACACGTTGCAGGGCCTCTCTCTGTTACACTCTGTTACACTCTCTGTTGTGCAGAAAACAGCTACCAGCTGACCAGCTGAATTGTTTTGGATTTATTCAAAATTCATCTTCCAAATAGGGTAGTTAAAACAAACAAACAAACAAAACTCTCTAGAATTGTACTAATGCTAGTTGTTTTGTTAATAACTCAAATAACACCTACTTCCAGGCAGCAACCTGAGCTAGAGGGAGGTGTCCCTGAAAATAGCAGGGAGGTTGGAACTAGATAATCTTTAAGGTCCCTGCCAACCCAAACCATTCTGTGATTCTATGATTTTGATCATATGTAAGACCAATGCAGGAATCAATTACAACGTGATCCTTCTGGAGTACCAGAATTTAGAGCTGCATACAGCACCACCTAAACTCTCCTAATCAGAAATGTTCATCAGTCATCTCCACTACAGCCCAGTCCACAACCTAAACCCTACTGATCTGCTGCTTTACTGTCTGTTCCTGGCATGGTCTTATTCTGAACAGTAAATCCTTGCCTGAGACACCTTTCCCAATAAACACATTGTTACGGAGAAATAGCACACAGGAAAATGCACCTTGTCAAACTGAAGATCCACTTTGCCCATTGTCCTGTCTCTGGAGGTAGAGTGTAGTGGATGTGTAGGAAAAACAGATCTCTTAATTCAGTGAGATGGGTATGCAACAGAGCTTCATTCAGTTACCCACATGTAGATATATACTGTTTCTTCAGATTGCTATCAACCTATCTGTCTATCTGGCCATCAGCTGCCACTACAGCAGGCACAAACACATGGATGCATGACTGGATTGTGTCCATAATGACTGATATCAAGTGCTGTAGATACCTATGTATAGGAATTGAGCTGAGACAGCAAGCTCCTAACCCTATTGTGATCTTCCTTGACTGTAGTGAGGTGCTTAAACAGCTGGTTCAGATGTGGACCCCCACAGAGTATGCAACTGGAGTTAGATTTGATGGAAACCGCGTATATATAAACATTTCATTCATCGCTTTCAGTATTCTCTAGAGGTCTCAGAAAAGCTGTGACACCATTCTTTCATGCCAGCCAACCTCACAAGTCATCATCAACTCCAACACAATTGGAATAGTGTGGCTTAACGAGTTACAACTCATCAGACAGACTTTGGTAATTGAGTGCATGATCTTAAGGCAGAGAAAACAAATAGAATACCTTAACCCCAAGAGTTAATGGCAGAGGTTTAAACTTGCATTTGTGAAAGGACAAAAATGCGCATAAAGATGAGCTACTACAGCTCACTTGTGGAGCAACCACTCATTAAGCCACAATAGCTCACCCCTACACATCTCAGCCATAGCTCAGGCTTTCAGGAAGTACGCTGAATTAACTCTTTAATATGAGTTCTAAGGAGCCTAGAGAAGATCTGTGCTGCCATGGCTATAGGATAGAAAGGCCATATTTGGGGCTTTTTTAAAGGGTAAGGAGATGTGCTCTTGAAAAATGACTGGAAAATGGCACAGGAAAGTTGAGATCTGTTCTGCAGAAATGATGTAATCAAAACTGTAACATTGAATGGCTTCCTAGGCTGAAGTTACCACTAGTGCTCCAGCCATCCCACCCCAGCTGCTTCCACACTAATTCAGACACCCATTCGTGCGCAGAGAATCAGGTTCTGTTGTTTTTAGAGAGCTGTCTTTATTTGTGCTCACAGCTTCCTCTTACTGCTATGGTCCCTTATAGAACTTAGGGATATGACTTGCAGGGACCCAGTCACCACACTGCAGGCATTACCAATGTCTGCATGCTCTACAGGATGTTATCATTTGGATGTTTTGGCAGCTGAGGTTTGTTGCAGCAGTAGGCTTCTTTGCCTGGCCTCATGCTGTTTTACAGCATGCCAAAAATGTGCACAGGCTGAAATCTAATGGAGCAGAGAGGACTGCCAGAAGAGCAGCCTCTTTTAGTGTTTGAAGCAAAAGGGACTAGAGCAGAATGACCTGGTTGTAGGAAATGGCAACAGAAACAAATAGATTCCTTTCTAAGTGATACTTTTTTAGTTATACAGTCTTTGTTATTGGTGAAAGACAGGAGTAGTTCTGGAGCTCTCAGAAATTAGAGATGATCCATCTTTCAGAAGTTTCCAAATTTGTCTCATCAGATATATGACAATATTATACCGCATATTATACTGCAAGGAAGAAGAAAAATGCATGAACTTTAACTGCTTTTCATGTGATAATTTCATATCGTGAGACCTGTAGGATGTTCCTTGATAGATGGCTCCTATGATGTGCATTGGCACAATCCTGATGACTGTGGCCAATCCCTGATGCTCAGGAGGAAAGCATAATAAAAAAGAAAGAAATAATCTGGCCAAAGGGAATTGTCCCTCCTCATACTTGTTAGGTAGAAGATTGTTTGCAAACTGGAGTGTGAGAGTTCACATCTCCAGGCCCGTTATTATAACTACTGACAGTTTCTCTGTCTTAGCTTTGGCAATTCTAATGATTTAAAGTTTCTCAATAGAATGTTTTGAAGTGAACAGGAGGAGAACAGGTGGGCAAGAGGCAATGATAAAAGCAATATTTAAGGACTATTCTTACTCATGCACTATCCCATATATGTTCTGTGACCATACAGATATTTCCTGATACTGTCACTGTTTAACATCTAAGATTTGCTTAGAAAACCTTGGAGAAATCTACTGGCCAGCAAAGAAGAAAACAGAACAAGAGAACTATGCTGCAGTATTTGGAAAATGGCAATGGCTGTATGTTTAGACTTCATGCTGGGAATAGAATTTTGGGGTGAACTACTGTTACATTTTGAGCTCTTCAGTGCTTGTTCATGCTGAGATTATTTATATTTTTCAGCCAATGTTTCTGAGTTATTTATCAACAAGCAATTTGTTCATTTATTTATGGAAATATGTATATATGTGTATTAATATATATATTTTCTATATAAAGAAACAAACAAACTACTGGATCACATACATTTTCACCAGCACCATATACTTAAGTTTTAGAAATGGGAGATTTCACTCCAGTGCCATGAAGTCAAAGACAAACATGTAATGTTCCAAGTGGCATTATAAAATAAATAAATAATCAGGTTGTTTCTCATTAAGATTACAAAGGAATGAGGTGGTTGAAAACCCATCAGTATGTAACCAGACTGAAGGTAAGCCAAGGATAGTATCCTAGGTCTGTTGGTTTGATAGAACCATACAATATGGAACAGAATAATCCAAATAGAATATCACACTCGTTCAAACATTATCTGTTGATGCTTCATATCCTGTAATTTCTTTTTGTGAGAAATGCTTGAACAAAAATGAACTTAAAAGACCCACCTATTGCTGTCAGATCAACATGAGGTTAGATGTATTTATTTAGATCATATGTCAGTATGAAGCATTCAAACGAGCCATGTGCAGAGAGAATGAAGCTTGTTATAAATACATTAATTGGAAGTGCCAGTTAAAAATACTTATTACATAACAGTTAAGCAAAGATAGGAAAAAAAGTGGAAAGGACAAATCTTGCTATGTACTGTTCCTGTGAAAAGGAAATAAACATAACAAAGGAAAGTCTGGACAAACTCTGGGGTCCTGCACGAAGGCTTATTGTAGGTCTGAAAAGGCAATTGCATTTCGTAGAATCGTAGAATCACAGAATGGCCCGGGTTGGAAGGGACCTCAAGGATCATGAAGCTCCAACCCCCTGCTGCAGGCAGGGCTGCCAACCTCCACATTTAATACTAGACCAGGCTGCCCAGGGCCCCATCCAACCTGACCTTGAATACCTCTGGACATGGGGCACTCACAGCTTCTGGGCAGCAGTGCCAGGGCCTCACCACTCTATGAGTAAAGGATTTTTATCCTAACATCTAACCTAAATCTCCTCTCTTCTAATTTAAAGCCATTCCCCATTGTCCTATTACTATCAGACCGTGTAAAAGGTCGGTCCCTCTCCTGCTTGTACACTCCCTTCAAGTACTGGAAGGCCACAGTGATGCTTCTCCACTAATTGTATCTGACACAGTCCCATGCTCCCAGTTAACACAGTGCCCACCTCTGAAATCCTTTTCCTTTCTCAGCTGCTGCTCTGCTGGCAGTACAGTAAAGCTGCACAATTCAGCAGCAGGACTGACTTGGAGCCCAGATGCAATGCAAGATGTGTAAGCACACTGTAGTGAGGCAGTTTATTCCCTTTGAGCTATTACAATTCTTGTCTTACCTTGTCTTCTTTTAAACAAACTTAGCAGTCTTCATCTCAACAACCTCAAAGGCATATAAATTACTATTCAGTAATCAGCATTCTGAATTAGATTAGACAATAAGAACAACAGCAAAAAAAAAAAAAGCAAAACAAAATGGAAACAAATCTATTTCAGTGAGTGTAAAATCCAAATGCATTTTAGGCAGTAACTACATTACAGCCTGTTAGCTCATTGCACTGTGAAAGTAAAAGTCACTTTGCAAATTGTTACAAAAATATCTCTCCATTTATATATCTGTCTGAGAAGCACAATTACTTAGTGACACAAACCTGTAATAGAGCTGTTTTGCTTCTGTTTACCTTGCGTCCTCCAGCCCTAAATGGCACTCAGGTTATATTTTGAGTTAGAGAAACAGCTGACGTAAATTTATGAGGCCTCTCTGACTTTCAGTTGTTTGGGTGCATCTGAATCACATACGGTAGATGAGCCAGACCCCAGACGCTGCTGAATTACTTGTGCCATTAACTTCCATAAAAGAGCAAGGATGTTTGCTTTCTTCTGGAATAAAGACAAACTCCAGAGTCTGCTAAAAAAAAATAATTGAAGAGAAATGGGAAAAGTCTTAGAAAAAGACACCAGTTAAATAGAAAATCAACTCTTTTGATTAAATGTGAAGTGAATGTTGCTACTCTCTAATAGCTGTTAGATAGAAAAATAACAACTTGGGGAATAATCTTAGGAAGGAAGAAACTTCTGTTTTTATAAAGGTAGGTTAGTGGGAAAGCATGTAAGGCTAAGTTAATAGTAAAGCCACTGTCCTCACTGTGTCAACTCTGCAGACTCCATAAAGGGACTGGCTGTCCAAATCTGCCATTCTAGTACTTCACGTTTCTTCTAATTATAGTTCCAAAGAAAGGTGAAAAACAGCGAGCAAATATTTTTAGGAATGAACTCCTCTGCTTTTGGGGGAGTAAATCTTATTTAATGTATCTATGTAAGTTTTCATTTCAGAGTACTGACAGAAGTGAAGTTCTTCATGAAAGTGAGGATAAATGAAAGCTAAATGGAATAAGTACTTGTTATAAATGTCTTTGCTAATGCAACACTGAGACAGGATTTACAGTTACATGCAGAATATAGGAATGCTTTCAAAGCTGTTCTCTTTGCTACCAACATGAATTAAGGTCATATGAGATAAAATCCTCAGCGCGTGTAAGTAAACATAGATTCAGTGGTTCACTGCTTTTTGAAATATGACAGTGAATTTCACAGGTGATTTGTGTCTGTGCTCTCTACTGGACTATAGTTCTTGCTTACTGTTGTTCTGAAACGAAGTATGGCAAGATCTGAGAATCAAGATTATGCTCACAAAGCCCCTTGTCCTTGGCTTACTTAAGTGGCAGTGTTTTATTGTGTGTCTGTCTTTCCAACTGACATCATATATCTCAGTCAACCAAGGCTTACTGTGTTGGTAATTAGGAGCTTATTAAATAACTCATGTGAAAAAGAAAAATGCAGAAAAGGGACTAAATAATGTCCATGCCTCACCACCCTAAGAACTGATTTCCTCAGTTGGTCTCTGGTTCAGCTTGTTCCTCTGCAGCACGTACAGCAATTCTTTGTAATAAGAATAGGACCAAGTTTCTCTATTCACAATTATAATAATATAATGTTATAAAAAATATTGTAAGTGGTGAGACTTTTCTTAGGATTCCCTGGGTGAGTTTTCTTTTAATAAGGAAAATCGGTGGGTTTGAGATCAGAATCTTCAGACTGAACGTGGCTCCAAAGAGTGCTGTTTTTGTATGCTGATTCAAAATCAAAATTGGATTAAAATAACAATAAATAAAATGAGCCATTCTTCAAGGACAGGAATCAGCATTTATATTTATTTTCTAGTGTGCATTAAATCTATTAAGACTAAAATAAATATTTATGCACCCGAAGGTGCAACTTTTAAGCACTTTCTTTGAAATACTTGGAGGGAAGAAATCTTCACAATTAGCTAAATTGGTCTTTAAAAGTTGATTATTATTTTCCCTTACCTTTCCTTTTTTTTTTTTTTCTTTTTTTTTCCCTCCTCATTTTTAACCAGTTAAATTATTTCATAAAAATATTATTTGGTTGCTTTTTAACAATGCTTTTTCATGAGGGTGGAAAGAACAATTGAGATGTGTCAGGGAGTTAGGCATACCTTTGTAGTAGTTCCTCTCCTCTCCTCTCCTCTCCTCTCCTCTCCTCTCCTCTCCTCTCCTCTCCTCTCCTCTCCTCTCCTCTCCTCTCCTCTCCTCTCCTCTCCTCTCCTCTCCTCTCCTCTCCTCTCCTCTCCTCTCCTCTCCTCTCCTCTCCTCTCCTCTCCTCTCCTCTCCTCTCCTCTCCTCTCCTCTCCTCTCCTCTCCTCTCCTCTCCTCTCCTCTCCTCTCCTCTCCTCTCCTCTCCTCTCCTCTCCTCTCCTCTCCTCTCCTCTCCTCTCCTCTCCTCTCCTCTCCTCTCCTCTCCTCTCCTCTCCTCTCTCTATTAACTGTTCCAACAAATCATTGTCTTCCATTTTCCATTCTCCCCAATCACAGTTTAACACTGGTTATTTTGAATATATCTTTTCAAACAACCTGTCCAGATGGATTTGTCATCCTTATTTAACTTTGATTTCAAAGCAAAGTCATTCTCAGTCCTGTTGTAGGTGGGTGCTGATACACTGAAAATGACAATTGCAACACGCAAAGCCATGGTGAGCAAATGGGGACACTACTGATTCAATTTAAAAACACATAAAGTACTTGGTGAAATGGATCTGGTAAATAGGGAGACTGTAGATTTAAAAATATATATATATATTGTTAGCATCCACTGTAAGGAAGTAAACTAAGTAAAACAGCAAACATACCTGGAGAAGATCAAATTACTTTGGACAGCTCAGCTAATGCTATAGAGTTATTGTAGATGTTAAGAAACAAACTGCTATTTTGAAGTATGGCATCAGAGTAATAGAATTGAAAAATACAGGAATAACATCAATATTATGCAATTATTGTGTGTCTCTGGTGGGGACACCAGACTCTGCAAAGAGTTTTATGAGCTGAAGTACACAAATGTAAGAAATTTACAGATGTAATTTAATTCCTGTGAAAAGTTGAAAGTTGAAAGGCACTCGTTCTGAAGCAAGAGGAACACATGGATAATGAGAAGATGTAATACTTCTCTAAAAATTGTGTGCAGAATATAGGAAGGAGTGGAAGAAGAAACATAGTGATTGATAACTGATGAGAATATATCTTCCTGTGAGCTTCAGAAAGTAAAATGTTTCTGAAGAATTTCTATACTTTCCAATGGGGAGCATCCCTATATTCATAACAAGTCTGTTAATTCCCATTCCTGCTTACCCTTTGCAATCATGAATCACAAACTTTTTCTCTAAAAAGTTGATTCAGAATGTTAGGGAGGTTGCCATCCATGACCTCTATGTCTTGAAAGACACTGAGTGTTATTTACTGGTGAATTACTCCTTCCTTGTTACTCCTGTAAGATGTTGTGAAGAATTACATAGAACTGTGTTGATTTGAGCATGAATTTTTCAGATACCTTTTTTGAAGTTTAGTTAAATTGCAGTCATGAATGTAGTATAAAGTTTAAAAACAAATCAATTTCTGTCCCTCAGAAGAGTGGAGAACACGTGCAATAGCAACAACAGCAAAACAATAATTTTGGTTTTTGGTTAAAGAAATAATGGTAAGAAGATGAAAGAATAAATAAGTAAATAAAATGATACAGAAGAATAAGTGGGGAAAAAGATACAAACATTTTCAAAAGTAGATGAATTCGCACCGTGAAACGTTTTTTAAATTCAAAAAGAAAAAATAAACAGATTTTTCTACTCATTTGCAATGGCTTTGTATTTGTGCAGTGATTTCTTAAACATAGGAGTTTTACACAAGAGGTATATGAAGCTGAGGAGCACAGCTAGAATTGTCCATTGCTCCTGAGGCTCTCTAACTGAGAGTCCATTGGCTTCTTCTCAGTGTGAGCTGAAGACTGAGCCAAGATGCAGGCAGAGCAGTGACAGAGTGACAGGGGAGTTTGGCCAAGGGCATGAACTCAAGCTGAACTAAAGTGACAGCACAGATAAAACTATTTTCATCTGACATTAAGATAGCTCAAATTTTCCAGTGCTGCTACAGGTTGGCATGTCCTCCTTGGCATATAAAAGAACGTGATGAAATTCTGGCCTAAACACATAGCAAATATGATGATGAAATATCCTGAGGTAGATTAAAATGGAAAAGTCTGTTCTTAGAGATGAGAAAAAGAGAAAAAGGAAAGAAATGGATGTGGTATTAAATACAAGGGTTTTTTGTTTGTTTGTTTGCTTTGTTTTGTTTTGTTTCTGTTGTTGTTGTTTGGTCCAACTCAGAATTTTTCTATGTATGATGTATGAAATAAATTTATGAGGCCAGATTCCCACAGCCACTTTTTTAACAGTGCTAATATATAGTGGGAATTCTTGCCTTAAAAAAAAAAAAAAAAGCTTTTGTAGAGAAAGACATGCAGGCTGATCATTATACAGAACTAGGAAAGAAGAAAAAAATAGAGATGAAGTCTTGATGGGCAGCGTAAAGTCAGGTACAAGGAACCACCCATCCAAGGAGCAGCAATACTTACACCAAGAGGACTGAACTTTAGCAATCAAACAAGATATCCAGTTCCGAATAGGACAGAAGGGAATGTTCTTGTAGTGCTGTAGTAGCAATGAAAGAGCTCTGACTTTATTCAATTTTTAACACTTTAAGGAACTCTCTTTTTTTGCAGTCTTAGCGGTTAAGAGCAAGAGTTTATAACATAACTTTATATCTTCTGATTCTTCTTTATATATTAATTGTCCACTATTTTTTTAGCAAAATTACTTATATATTTGAAAAAATGTATTTCCAATGCATCATAATTCAGGCAGTCTCAGAAGTATGAAATGTGGGTGATTAAAAGCTAAAGCTAAATCGAAAGGCACTTGGAAATATCACACCTTCAAGTCTAGATCCTCAGTGTATAAGATCCAGGAGAGCTTCTTCTACGTCCACTAGCACTTGGATTGCTAACTCGTTCACAAGTCTCCCATTTTCTATGGATAGGCTTCAAAGTTCAGGTCAGTGCCTAATTTCACACTTGCAGTGACATGCTACCGTATCCTTAACTCTAATTTATATTCCTTCCAAATGGAAAGAAGGATTACAGTAGACAAATCAATGAGAGTGTAAAAGAGATTACAAGGCGCTTCCTCTTGCCTATGTTTACACTTGCTTATATTTGCTTTCTGTCAGACAAATTGCTTCTTCATTTTTATGTCTTTTATAAATTTATCTCATTGGAGTCCTGATCCACTGGCCAGTTACCTTAATATAAAGCCATATAGGTGTCACAGTTTTTTTAATACGTTTATAGAAAAATAAATATATTAAATTATATCTTTTTAAATAGACAGATATAAATCCCTCCCCACTGAAGCTATAAAATATCCCAGTAAATGTCACCACCAATGCTGGCCAGATGTGCTCGGCAACTGAAACTTGGGCCTCAGGAAATGCCTTTATTTGAGAAGCTCCCAGAGGAAGTGTTTACCAGGGAAATGCCTTTTCTTAATAGGAAAAAAAAAAAAACCAAAACCCTTCTTTAGAAGCATTATTGCTTTCCTTTACTGATTAAATAGATTCCTCCTTTGGTGCCACACTAGAATTCAAGGCTGACTGATAAAGTAAATGCAATACATCTGTATGTGGGGAGGGAAGAGTAGAGGCAGGAAGGGTAGAAAGAGAACAGGTAAACAAAATTCAATTTTACAAATATATATTGTATGTACACCTAAATGTACCAAATAGAAATAGAAAATGGAACAAGTTTTGCATTTTGTGGAGACTACAGGGAAAAGAATCTTAACTGTATTAAACATTAAAATATAAATGGGGGTGAATTTTTAATGGCGCTGAGTCTTGGGGAAATACATGCCACAGAATGCCACCTTCTGGAAACCATGGGGTTTTTGTGTCTCAGGAGCTAATATTGCCAGTATTTATAACTGGAATCTAAATGGGTAAAGCTGTGACAGGGAGCATGCTCATTACTCTGAAGTTGAAGAGTCTAGACAGAGTTGATAAATCATGAAGGAAAGCTTGGTCAAAACTAGGAGCAAGTTACTCTATTCAGATATCCATCTAAACGTTTTGGATTCAGCCATTTTGACATGGATAATGTAGATGAATGGTAGATGACAATAATCCAATGGCCTCTTTCTCACACATAAGTAATAAAGCTATCTCTTGCCATAGTAAAAATTACCACCATAATCAGTGTAATCTGTCCATTTAAGATTCTTGATTTGTGTTTCAGACATGATCAGAGAAAATGCCATTATATTGACTTTTAGCAGTTTTGAGACTGCAGTAGGTTTAAAAACCAAATATAAAACTTGCAAAACTCCCTTTGAATTCACAGTGCTTTCCCATGAATGCTAGAAAATCCTTAGGTGAGATTGGTGTAGTTTCTGCTGTTGGGTGCTGATAATTCTTGTTTGAGCCTACACACAAGTAAAACTCATTTCTCTGACATCACATTTTCAGTCTTTGTGGTTCTAAGAGATGAATAAGATCAGTAAGATCTGATCAAGCAAACAGTTTGAATGCAAAAACAAACAAAAACTCCCACCAGATTAATCATAGAATCATAGAATCATAGAATCGCTAAGGTTGGAAAAGACCCACAGGATCATCCAGTCCAACCATCCGCCCTTCATCAATGGTTCTCGCTAAACCATGTCCCTCAACACAACATCCAAATGCTCTTTGAACACCACCAGGCTTGGTGACTCCACCACCTCTCTGGGCAGCCCATTCCAGTGCCTGACCACCCTTTCAGAGAAGTAGTATTTCCTAACGTCCAGCCTGAATCTTCCCTGGTGCAGCTTGAAGCCATTCCCTCTAGTCCTGTCACTAGTTACATACAGTGATACACATGGTCACATATCTGCATCCAAGCTAACAAATATAATGGGATTAGTATTCTTCAAATAGCTGAATGTTTGTGTGGTTGTTAATGAATGTAGCAGTCAGTAAAAGAGAGCCTAGAAGTGAGCTCATCACTTGATCTCTGATTTCAGAATCGTAGAGTCAAAGAATCCTTAGAGTTGGAAGGGACCTTTAAAGGTCATTTAGTCCAACTCCCCTGCTATGAGCAGGAAAATGCGCAGCTAGATCAGGTTGCCCAGGGCTTGAAGAGTTTATAAACTCTCCAGCTGTTGACTCATTCTATTTTTCTGTTTTACACCTCTCCAGATATCTCCCAAACAAATTATTTTACAGCTTGCGGAGGAGTATAAAGGAGATGTAAGTCAGCCATTGTTACAGTGAGGCTGTTTCCTCCTCCTGTTTTATTAGTATAGTCATAATCAACAAAACAAATGAGGAAAATGGTTCATTTGATATAATTCACATTTTTGGGGGGCTGAGGGGAGCAGGGATACAAAAGTGTGAAAAATGTCATGGAGTGGCTTTTTCTTGATGCATTTAAAACATCCCATTGCAATTCCTGTATCATTACAAAATATTTGTATCTTCTTTTATGGTTTTGACATAATAAAACTAAAAATTTACTGAAATACATCTCACGGAGATAAAGTGCTCCAGGGGATGGGAAAATATTTTTATTGAGCTGGCAGAGAGACAATACAAGAAAAATAGCACTGTGCTGAGGTAACTATTGATGTGATACCTGATGTGAGGTAACTCTTGCAGCGATGCAAAATGCACTGAGCATACTGTAAGTTTCAAATTGCCCTCTTCATCCTCCTCTCTACATCTCCCCTCTAGATTCTGCTACTTCATTTTCTTTTAGCTAGATCAGTTATTGATCATGTTAGAAAAGAATCCATTTAAAACCTACTCATACAAGAAAAGCTTAAAAATCTTAAATTACTTTGAGCATTTATTCCAAGTTTATCTACTGGGATTTCAAGAGCTTTCTGACATGCATTTTTATGAGCTGTTCCCCAAGAAAAAGATATGAATTTCTTAAATGGGTGTTTCCTGTCTTTGCAATATGCTGGTTGATCTTTGAAAACAAAACAAAATTAACAGAATATATTTATTTAATTCCTTTTCTTTGGCAAGGGCAATAATTTTTATTGAATATTTGTGACAGTGACTTCTATAGGCCAAGAAAGATCATTGTGTCATGTGCTGAACAAATATATAAAGTTTATATTTGCATTAACATGCTTACCATCTAAATTCACCACTAGTAAAGTGTTAGCTGGGATTTTATTACAGTTCTTGAAAATGGAATTCTATCTCATTGGATAATGATGTGTTGACTACTAGCTTCTGTCTCTTAGGTACCCGAATTTATGATAAGTGTAGCTGATCTTACTGATACAGAGGGAATAGCCCAATTAAAGAAAAATCATCTGTGAATGTTTGCTTCACATATTAGTCTGGAAGATCTGCACGAGCTGAAGTCATGTCCATGGAGCATTTATTGCTTGTCTCTGAGACAGAGTGAATTAACATGTTCAATTTCATCCATTCTGAAGTAAGACTCAGACTTCTCAGGGTGAAACAGGAGGTTGACATCTATTCATAGCTCTTGCACACAGACATATCCCTTGGAAATGCAGGCTGACACACTCAAGTAATGTGCCTTCTTGGGGAGCCAGTTGCTTTTCTGGAGAGATCTAAATGTCTGGGGAAATTCTGCAGTAAAAGTCACAATGTAGGCTTTGGAATAGTGGGCAGGAAATCTCCTGAAAGAAATCACTGCTGACAGATTTCCAATACCCATTTCTCTGGTCAAGCCCAAAATAGCATTGACGTGAGGTCTAAGTCCATCATTTGTCAAACGCAGTATTTCTACGGGCTTATATGTTGTGGTTCATATTATGAAATCACTGGTACGAATATGAGCCAGAAGTTTGGTGTAGAACAGAAAATAACATGCTGAAGGACAAGAAAGACAAAACCATTTATTTATTCACCTTTCCACTAGAACTGCTTGTGGTTGAACACTCTTGGACCAAAATTCCCCAGCCAGCTTTCAAAGAGCAGTTGAAATGATATGATGGCTTCATTTCAGCAAAGCAATTGTAAGCTAAGACAAGTACGAAACTGCTAGTATCTACTGAATCAAGATAAAAATCCATTCATTTCTATCATGCTGCTTACATAGCCGCTTCAACTCTGTTTTTTTTTACCTGTTATTTATGCAAACCTTCCTTTAATTTTCTGTAATTTTAACATGATTCTTCTTGCAGACATGCTGGAATGCTTTCTTGATTGAAAATCTGTATCCTTGTCATTCCATGATGGTCCCAGAACATCACCCACACAAATGTTAGAACACATATGAATGAAAAGTGAGGAAAATTAAAAACAAACAAACAGTGATTACTCCAATAAGAGAAGACTGAGATATTCATGAATTTTTTTTTGTTGCTAATATGTTATAGAAGAGAAAGCCTTGCTGCAAAAAGGAGGATATGGTTTTGATCACTACAGTCAGAAAACAATTAGTGGGATTCACTTACAAGAAATGTGATACAAGTCAAAATGAAGGACGTTTTTATTTATCTATTAGTAGAAGATAAAGTACTCAACCTTAGTAGTCATGAGGTCCAAATTCCTAGTTTTGTGGCCTAACTCGAAGAAACAGCAACTTCTGCTGTGCAATAAAATATGCATCTGCACATAGAAGAATGCATCCAGCGTGTCCTGTGGATTTGTTCCTGTGTTGTGAACCAGGTCTGCTAGTTCTCAGGCAGTTTTTTTTTATTATTATTTTTTTTAATTACAAAAAATAAAATAAAATAAAATAAAATAATCGATTAGTACTTTCCTTTATTGTAATGCAAAAGAATGAGGCATTCTTTTGGAAGGCATTAAGCATAAAGCCCGATGTGAAATGTACTGAGATTCCTTTGTAATATTCATGAGGAAGAAAAAGACATTTGTTTCTGTAACCCAAGGATTTTACAAGTCCAGTGACAGAAAATGCATGTAACATTTTTTTTACTGTGAGCCATCAGGCTGTTTCATTGCTTGTTGTGCACCAGATACACTTGCTCTTTGGAGAAGGGAAGATGTTAATGAGGTTTCAAACACTGATGCATGAACTCCTTCATTCATGTTCTTTTGTCAGTGACCTACTTAGCATTCAGCAGAAAACTATTGTTTTCCAAATCTCAAGGTATAAGGGTAAACAACAAGTGTTTCTCAAAGAGACGTGAAGAAAAGGTTGACATAAATAATTTGAATGAAATGCCAATGAAAAGACTGTTGGTATTCTAAGGAGAGATATTTCTGTTTATAACACATTTCACAGCAGTGAGCCATCCAATCCCAATTTGGAGCCAACCTACCCTGCATATTAAAAATTGATTTCAGTCTAGCTAAGAAAGTAAAGGTACATATGAGTCATGTCTTCCATGTTCTTCTAATTGATAAAAACATTAAATTATGTGTTCTTTACTTTTGGAATACTAGCACCGTTGAGAAAGAAATGGAAGCTAATACCATCTGTAAATCCACATTCTTTCTGTCTGACACTATTAAAATAATGATCTACTATTTTCATGCAAATCTTATCTGAGGACATTAAATCTCTTAGCCAGACTTGCTTGTGATTTGCAATCCAATTGATTTTGGAAAAACAAATTTTAGAGTGTGAGGTGGGGTGGACATGATGTATTCTCAGGAAGACTGTTTAGATCAGACAATTACTTTTTGAACAAAATTACGTGTTTCTCATTTCATTGGGACTGTGTAGGCAATCATAATTGTTCTTTTTCTATTGTCACAGTTGAATAATGTTCAAATTGCTCTCTGGAGAATGGAAGGAGTTATGTTTCTTCAAAATTTAGATTTTTATTAGATAGAAAAACTGAGTCATACTGAAAATAGGTGAGAAAGAAAAATTCCAACAGCTGCAAAACTAGAAATTTCACCTGCTTCATTCTCTGATCTCTGTTACTTATATAGCACTTAAACAGAGCTTTGGAGACCATGTGAAGCATAGTGTGCAAGCATGAAGGCAGCTTTCTTGGAAAAAGGAATATAAAAAGTTTGAATATAGATAAGCTGCCTGTGAATATGAGCTCTGGGTCAAAAATTGAAAGTTATCCAGTCTTAGTTCCATGTCAGTCTTCGGGACTAATGTTTCTTGTTAATTAAGTCCATCTGGAATCCTGGAGAGAGTTGATAAGGAATGCTGAGCAGAGGAATTTAGATCAGATAAATTTGGGCACCAGAGGGAACGCTGACATGGCCATCAGCTTCATGGGCTGGCAGTCCAGGGATCCAGCCTGACCTGGGCTTCGTGGCTTTTGACCAGTTAGCTCAGTCATACCCCAAGAAAGGGAGTGATCCACAGTCCCCTCTAAGATTATACGCTGATGTGAAAAATCTACACGGTCAAGGGGAGCATCCTAGAAAATAGTGTTTTGGGGTGTGTTAGTTTTTATGGAAAATGAAAGTATAGAGGGACTGTGTCTTCCGCTGGAAGGCAGGTACTTGTATCAACATTCACAGAAGGTTTTGTAGAGCTAAGAATAAGGAAAACCCTTCTAGTTACTGCTGATGCATTCTGTTGACACATTTGTATTGCATTATGAAACCCGCCACCACGTTTGAAGCTGTGAAGTTACTAAAATATTTTTCTGTCCAATTGTCATTGTCAAGTAGGATGTGGACTTCCCCTTCTAATGTAATTTCATACACCTTTGGGGCAGCATGTGTGTGAAAACTGACCTATATTTTGTGTGAAATATTATAAAATCCATATTAGAAATGGAGCATAAAATTATACTAATAAGTACACAAAAGCCAGATTTGTTTAGTTCCAGGGCCTTGTTTTAAGCCTCTTTTGTCTACCAGGTTGATTTTCAACATAGATCTTTTTAGAATCATTCAATGAAGATTCAGAGTTTAATTTTGATCTCACAGAATTCAAATAACTCCACTGCTCATTCCTTTTCTTATATCCAAGCAAATGACTTAATAGTTAGGCCCAGGCCTAGGTTATTATCTTGTTAGAGATACAATTTGAAGACACAACTGGATTCCTCAGTTTTAGCTGTGACATCTGTAAGTACCAGACACAAAATGATGAAATGCGTTGAATACTGTCCCTTTGAGAATCTCCTTTCTTTTATTCATAAGACTGAAACATGTCATTAAATCTTGACCAGAGCAATTCTAGGCCAAATTCTTTTTTTTTTTTCTTCTTTTTTTTTCTTTTTTTTTTTTTTACTGTTTTCTTCTTTTTTAAAAAACGAACAAACAAAAAACTTAGTATAAACTAAATAACTGTAGGCTAAAATCAGAAAGTGAGAAATGTTGTATCTACCAGCAATTAAGGGGGAGAAAAAGCTACTCCTGATGGGAACCTTATCTCTTCATCCCCAAGCTGTGTGAGAAAAACGATGTCTTCCTTCTGAGAAGGATCTGGATGACTAACTTAGATTTTATCTCTAATGTTTAGCTATAGATATATAGAAAACCCTTAGTGTCCAGGTCCACAGAAGTGTATAGATACTTAACTTCAACTGAATCTGAAGGATTTATGCATATAAATTTCAGATACTTTGGGTTTGTTTCTGTTCCCATGTAAACTTTAAGGAAGAGACCTCTTAGTGATCACCAGCATGCAAGAATCATATATTGTAAATGAAAGCGTTGAGTAGAAGAATCAACAAGGTTTGTGTACAAACGTAAGGCTTAGTACTATACAACTTATTGATTAAAGAAACAAAAAGAAAAATTCACTTTGACCTGAGTAATGTTTCCAAATATTGGAGATGAAATTAATTTGTTCATGCTTGTATTATCTAAATCTTCCTAAATCTTATATTTGCTTATGTTCGTAAATCTTCAGCAAAAATAGAGATCCAGTGATTTATTGAATGCTTCAATTTCCAGGCCCTTTTTCTGCTTTCTGAGGAAGTTTCTACATAGTGCAGTAGGGCTGCAATTGCTCTGTGTCTGCAGAAATGTACTCTTACTAAAGAAAGAACGTAATTATCCTCCTCTTCCCAGCTTGTCCTTCTTGGTGCAGCATTTGAAAGGTTTGTGTCAGAACACTGTATGTAATCATACACGATCAATTTCTGTCTATCTTTAGGTCATGGCATAGCACCTATGTTGTATTACTGAATAACTTTGACAAGATATTTTATGATTCACATATCTGCAGCAGTGTATACCAGACTTAAAAGAATCAGCAGAGAAAATGAAATACTACAACATTCAGTCAAACTGCATAGAAAGCAAATATTTACAGAAAGATGGAAGGGTTTGGGTTAAGAATAAATAATAGGAAAAGAAAAACCACTAAACCCACATGTTTAAAATATGCTGAGATTTTAAGAACATGGCACCATTTCTTATTTTGTTTTTATCCATGTACATATGTATGCATGCATGTGTGTGTATATGGGTGAGTGAGTAGGTGTGAATGGAGAAAACATGAAGATGGAAATAATCTTTGCTATTTAGAAAGGAGACTTCGTCCTCCAAAGAAAAACATGAAAGATTCTAGAAACTATTTTTCTGACTTGCTTCATGGTAGATTTAAAACACTAGACAACTTTTTTCAGGGAAAATAATTCTTCTGTATTCTTCTGTCTGGGGCACTTAGGAAACAAATCTTACAGGGAGACAAATCTTTTAAGGTAGAACTGTAATTGAATAAATTACACCTGGAGTAGTACTGGAAAGTGGTCTGGAATTAACCTTCCTTTTTTTCCAAAGGGCTAACATACGGATCCTTTTCAGAAAGTCTGTGCTTTGATTGAACATTTTTGGCGTACCAATACCTTTTGACATAGAAAATTCTTACTTTATATAAGCTGCTTGTGAAATCTGCACAAAGGAATACAATAAGCAAATGCATTCCTTCTTTTGTCCCTTGTGAAGAAAAAAAAATAATTAAATGGTAATTCTCGATTCTTTTAATTCAAAACATTATTGCAATTCAAGTACAAGAATAGGATTTTAGTGAGAGTGACACTGTGGTGTCCTACATTTCTTCTCTTCCATATATGGCTGTTTCAAATTTAGCCAACTTGCTGTAACTGGTACTGCTCAAACTTACTCTACTATCTGAAAATCAAGCTGTTTTGTTCTGCGTTTTGTATCATCATCAGTAATAAAGAATACGAAATTAGAGTTCTACTGGCAATTTTGCTGATGAATGATGCACAAGACAATGTGTTTCATTCTTCAGTCTGTGTTCTGGGAAATTACTCAGAGGCAAAAATTATTGAAGGCAAAAAAAAAATGTAATAGACTTTTTGGTAATTTAAATGCTAAATAATTAATTTAGCTAGTTAAGAAATATTTAGTGGTGATTTTTCTTAAATATTGTATTTATAGAGCACATTGTCTCACAAATTCTATCAAAATGCTTACCAGCAATTAAGAGATACTAACATGACATAATGTAAAACTAAGTATAATTTTTAAATAATAATTGTTTTAAACATATGGCTATGTATAGTAAATGTTCACCAACATATATATTTTATCAAAGGTGGATGTAGAAAAATAGATCATCAAAGAAAGGGATGTATATCTCCTCTATAGAGGATCATAAATTATAGTACATATATCTTGAAGTATGGTGTAGATATCCCATACTGATTCTTATAGTTTATTTTTCCTGTGATCTGGAGTGGTAGCCTGTTACTCCTGAAGGTGAAAATCCAGAAGGTTTAGACATTGCTGTCTGTATAAGTAGATTATCTACTTGTTAATATGTTGTTTAGCACATTTTCTTCTGCTACAAAACATAATATTGATTTGTACTGATTTTTGAGACACTCGTTAAGGATGGAAATTTCATCTCAGGACAAAGCAAAACTGTCACTGTAAGACTGGAGTTTGGCAGTAAATGCTGGCCCATCAACGTGAAGTGTTCTGAGGTAGAATTAATATAATCATATTTTCTGCCTCACGCATACACCTACATCAGATTTTAGGATTCTCTCTAACTTTTCTTTCTACCAAGTGGCTTGCACTTAACTAACACAAAAACAAAGCAAACCCCTCTGATGGCTTTTACATTCAGACTGATCATCTACTGTGCAATTTTAACCATAATTTGAAAGTATTATAAGAAAAGAGATGAGTTCTTTACTGCAATTTAGAGACTTGTCTTCCTGTATATTTAATCTCTAGCATGAGGATCATTTCACTCATTCCATCTTTTTCACTTTTCATTCTCCCCTGCCTCAGCATTCTTACCAAATATGCAATGCATGTTTATATGAACAAACACAAGACAGGAGTTAGAGGTCATGTGTTTGTTTCATTACCTACTCAAACATTCTTCATGGAATAGCTATTGTGATCAGGCTGAAAAACCTGAACCTCATCTGTAGAGATGATCACATTACAAGAATTTATTACATCTTTCTGAGGGGCACTGCGATTTATCATTTTACTAGAAGCAAATTGATCTTATCTCAAGTGCTTTAAATTCCCCACTTCCTCATTTTCCTGTTGAATAATAAGTTATTTATGGGTTCTTTAAGAAGTAGGTTAATTTTTAGGGTACATTGTATTTATAGAATGGTCAAAAACTGATAGTGTTTTTGTAGACAAGTATGGTGAAGAGAAATCCTTGCTTCACAGTGTTCAGTCTGAGAATGTGATTCTATGAAATCATATTTTCTGATTCAAGCAGTCTCATTGAATTCAGTGATAAAATTCATCTTCATATTTAAACACATAAACAATTTTTGAATATTCTGTTTCAATTTTTTTTTTTTTAATTCCATGGCACTCTCAGTTTAAAATCCAGCAATCCTAAACAAGGGTTTGAAGCATAACCAGCAAACTTATGCCTTGTGAATCTAATACTGCTGTCATTTTCCTTTTTATTTTAATATTAAAGAAAAAGATAAAATAGGAAGAAGATTCTTGCACTCAACAGAACTAATGAATGTATATATGTGCTAACATTTCACCTTGAGGCAGGTTGCACCTTAAGGAATATAGCACGTTTCTCTGACATTTACACAACTAAGGTGAATGACTGAAATCTGTGACCCTTCCCCTCCCTGTTTCTATCCTGGCCTATATTTCTGCCTGTCCTTAAAGTCATACATTTCTAGTGCAAAGGCAGAAAACCAATCCCTTGAAATCAATAGGATCTTTGACACTGAATTTAAGAACCTCGAGGCTTTCAAGATGAGAATATATCTCCATTTAAAGTCACCTCAGCAAAGAAAGACTTTGGGTGTTTTAATGTGCCTGTGGCTGAACTGCCAGACAGCAGACACTACACCTCAATATGCTGGAACTTAATGCATGACCTCCCCTGCCTGACATAAGGAAAACCTCTATTTGCTCACTGACCTTTATAACTGGGCCAGCAAATGTTAGCAAGGAGAAGAAGGCATCATGACAGTTAGGTTACAAAAGGCAGTCCCAGCTTAGAGACAGCGGGTGAGGTGTGTATCAGCCAGCAGAATCATGCTTCAAGAGGCAGAGGAGAAATGAGCATCCTGAGAACAAGCAGCCCTGTAGTCACTGCAGACAAAGGGGAGAAAAGAGGAGAAATGGAAGTACTGCTGAGGAAGATTGCTATGAGATTGCGAGTTCCCATGCAGTGCAGTTTTTTTCTGCCTGCCTCTGCTTCCTGGTGGGGATAGCATGGCGATGCTCTCATTTCCCCCTACGTATACAAGAGTTCATATGAGTTCCTTCCTCAGCTCTTACTGGTTAGCTGAAAAGTGTTAACTCAAAAAATTAACCATGGTTTTAGAAGACACCACGTAAGTCATAGTGAGTGGTCTTTCAAGAGTGAGCTTCAGAGATGAAAATATAAACTTCATCACCAAAACTACCCTTACTCAAATCTGAGCTCCAAGTAGCTATAGGTATATCTGCTGAGGCAACAAGTCTTTATTTACTGGTCATAAGGGAAACACTATGATATAGTCTTAAAGCCATTCCACACACTTTGAAGGAATCAAGGCCACTCTGAGAACCTTCCAGGTGAACTATCTGAGCAAAAACATCATGCAATACCTAGATAATGTGTACATATATGTTAGAGTATGTGAATGTGTATGTTTGTGCACATACACACACCTATATGAAGACACATACAGTCCCTGTCATTTTTATCGGACACTCATGTAACAAATTCAAGGGAGTTATTCTCAGAGAGTCTCATAAAGAAAACATAACATAAATTATAATACTTAATGGGCATTTAAAAAATTTTGGTTGACAGACTGCTTTAAGTAGGAGATATTGATATAATTAAATGTAATTGAAGAAAAATGGAACAGTAGAGGAATTAGAAAATAACAATTTTTGTGTCATCACTGCAAAACAAATAAAAATAATACTTCCTTTTCATTTTTGAACAAAAATAAGAAAGCTTCCTGGTCCCAGAAAGACTCAAACGTATCTTATTTGTCACACCATCTCTTCATGCTTTTCTCTCTTTACTTTTACTTAATCTCAGCTTTGTGTTTTCAGCTGAGAGCCATCATACCCTGCAGACCACTCACATATTTATAACTCAGCAAACTGATTCATTCAGGAACCTGGGGTGCTACCTGGGAGGCAGTGGGAGCACTGACAAAAGGAACCTAGGTTCAAGTATTGTGCAGAAAGCACATTTGGCTGTTGGAGTGGGCTTCAGAAGCCAAAAAAGCATATTCAGTACCACTCATACATGTGTGGCCACAAGAGAATGATATTTCTACATATTGCCTTCATCTCTTTATGCATTGATTTTCTATCTTTTCTCAACTGTTTATTCTTGGCTATTAAAACCATAGTATCTTCAATTGACCTCTGTTCCATTTTATGCTTTTTTTTTTTTTTTTTTTTTTTTTTTGGTCTTTATCATGAAATGTCTTCAAGATTCAGTATAAAACATCAATGAGAAATCAAAACGACCTACTTCTCATTCTGTTTGCTGGGCATAATTTACTGCAATTCAGTAGTACGGTCTTTAAAGAAGCCTTTGCTAATGGAAATAAATCAGGAACATGGAAACTGTTAAAAATCAGCATTCAGGGTTTCTACTGGTTCCTACCATACCCAACTGGGGCTGGACTCCCAGGAAGAAAGGTCAAGGTCAGTGGTCAGGGTCTTTGTCAAAGAGCTGAAATTCAAAGGGCTCTGTATTATAACTGTGTATAGCTGAGCTTTCTTTCTACAGTACTGATGGTTTCCATTTCCAGCTGTCTTCCCTGCAGAGATGAGGCAGCTATTTGTGAAGCCATTGCTTGAAATTACTGCCCCAAATGTACGGATAAACCAACACTTAGATTGTGTTTAAAATCTGAACTCCAGCGGGTTCAGCAGCTGCTATACAAGTAAATTAGTTTTCTCAGTGGCAGAAATGAGGTCAGTGGGGAGCAGAGAGGGAGGCCACAACAGATGTGTCATCATGTGTTGTCATTAAAATTGGTGATATATGCAGAATGGAGATGAGACAGATGAATGAGCTGAAATACTAACATTAAAAAAGGAGATATGCACACAAGTCCTATTTGTATTATAGAACAGACAGCACCTCTGATTTCTAAAGGATGTCAAGGCATATAATCAAGTAGTTGACCATTGCTTCTTAACTTCATTATTAGCAAGATGTATTTGCATATATATTGTTCAAAAATTCATGAGAAATAATTCATCTGTGCCAGGCAACACAGAGAGTGATGTTATTTGATAACACTGAATGAAACAAAACAATGAAATATAACGCACACACATACACGTGTAAAATACTGCAGTGATTCTTTAGCTACTGTATCCACTCAGATGATAGGGAGGACTGACAGCTAATGAGTGTACATGTGGGTTTGTGTGTTAGAATGCAGAACTGGTTTTAGAATGGACTGTATTCATCCTCAGCAGATATGTCACAAGCTTGTCTAAAATAAATGTCTTCAAAAATCTTGAGGAGGTTGAGTTTAATATCCCCTGGTTTTTTGTCCATTCAGAGTTAACATGTGCTTTTGAGTAGTCAAACCTCTAAACTAGTCACATAACTTTCATTTAGAGTTAATGGTGATCAAGAAGTGCTTACAGATGATGAGACATTTCCTTTTGAGACAGGTAACCGCAGGTGCATTTGGAGCTTTGATTAGTACTGGTATTATTAATAGTAAATCTTCATTTGCCAAAGTTGATTTCATAGATGCATTACTGACAGATGAACCTTCCCAGAAAGAATATGATAATGAATTCTGGTAGCTGGTACAAGATGGATTTTGGTGCAGAGAGGTAATAAAAGGGAAAGGTTTATGAACCGCAAGGTGGCTTTATACATCTCTGGCCTCTGTGCCAGTGATAGAGAAAGTCCTTACAGATTACATGAAGTTTATCCTTCTTTTGCATCATTGTTTTGACCACTTTATAAACAGAAAGTCAGAAAATAGATAAGCTTTACATTGTCTTTGGGATTGTAGTTTTGTGGAAAGGTCATGCTACACATTGTGCTCACACATTTTGGAATAAATGTCAGGGCTGTGTCTGGTAGGTGATAAATATGACTGAATCTTAGGTAATTTTCTATGAAATAAGTTCAGCGTTGACATCAAATAACAGCCAGCGTAACAGTAAAGTAGCCTGTTACTGCAGTGTTGACAATTCACATATACTGCAGAGAACAGTAGTTGCTATGAGATAATGTTGAACGTAAGTTAACTGAATCAGCCTATGGAAGCCCCTGTATTGAGGGTGATTTATTTTCCATACTCTACTATTTTACATAAAGAAAGAATGTGTCATTTATATAAGAAATATATGTAGAGAGAACTAAGAAGTATCAGCTGCCTGAACCACAGGGCTGAACTGAAGAATACAAAAAAAGAGGAAAGCTCTGATGAGAAGTGATCTCAAAGTTCACCTATGTGTAAAAGAGATCAACCAGGGCAGGGACAGACTACATGAAATCAGGCAGAGATTCACTCATAAATTCCGTGTCTGCTTTGTTACCATCTCCAAAACAGGACCCATGTCTCTTTAACCTCATCATCAGGTTATACTGAGGTTATAAAAAATTGAAATAGATTTCCCTGGGTGATATCCCTAAAAGATTCAACCTTCTCACAGCACATGATGGAATTTCTAAAAAACAATTAAAAAAAATCCCAACCAAGACCTTATTGTGCTTTAAACGCTTTTTCTACTTTTTCTACCACATTTATATACATAAATAAACATGTATAGAGGTTCAGGAATATTGTAAAAGATATATATTTTCTTTTGTGAATGATCTCCTGATTTTGAAAAGTAATTATTATATTCTCCATAATTTTAAATGTTAATGAAAGCATATCTATTGATCAATTTCTCATTCATACTTCATATTGTATATTATCATATGTGATAAAAATAATTGGTGAAAAATTTAGCTTTTAAAAAGTGAACATGAGATTAAATATTTTTCCCTCCCCTCTTCAACCTCAAAATGTCAGGAAAATTAACACTTTTTAGTGAACATTTCCCTTTTGATAGAATTTCTGTTTCAAAAAGCGAATGGTTCAGTGAACAAATTTTTCACACACGCTATTGCTATATCAATCATTTAAAGTTAGAAACTACATTATGAAGCAGCCTTTTAACATGATCAAACACTAATTTTGTTTAGGTTTCTGGATGCCAGTTAGTTGTTTTTCTTTTTCCCTTAGAATTCCTGTCTTTCTGAGGGTGTGAAATAGAAAAGGACTATTTCAGATGCATCATCTGTCTTCATTACTCAGGTGTGTTTCTTTGCCTCATTATTTGCCTACCTGGCTTTAAAGGCAGAACTATTAATTACTCACTAGCCTTTTCATTTTTTCCATCCATCTCCCATCTATGTTTCTAAAATGTGAAAGAAGGTATTTTCATGACTTCTCTGAGAAGTGAACAATGAAATTTTTCCCAACATAGAGATTAAGCACTAAGAGACAGAGAAGCGAAAATGATGCTGTATGTTAATTTAGAATACGTAATTTAAGAAACAGATTTTTCAAGATATTAGTTGTATTCCTTGTATTTTTTGGGACAGCGGAGAATAAAATTCCCAACTGCTACATTCATTAGGGATTAATGTAATATCTGAAGTGAATAGGCATTTATGTCATGAGCAAGAAATGCTTCTGTGCTACAGTAAATTACTCATTGTATAATCATTGACTATATAAAAATGAATAATCATTCATATATTCTTCCTAATCTCTGAAAGCAAGTGAAGTCAATAGATGTGCTTACCAAGGTGGGTCAGTAACTTGGCCTTCAGTTTCTTCTCTAGAATGTCAAGAACCATGAGACACACAGAAATGAATTTTAGAATTCTGGAGGCAAAACATCTTTGATCAGCTGTTTTAAGTGCTCAGAAAAGATTTATTTGGGGGAATAATAGATAGCAAATGACAATCAAAAATATGTGCTACCTTCTTTGGAGAAAATTTAAAGAATCAACCCGTGTGTGTAGGAATATAGACTTATGTAACTAGCAACATTTCTAGAACTAAAGTGGATTTTTAAAATATCATTATGTAGTTAGTCTCACGGTCCCAGGAGTATGAAATTTTCATCTATGAGATGATCGGGATGTTAAAATACTTTTGAAGATTGCAGTACTCTAATTACTTAATTCTAGATTTCAATTTCTGTATGCTTACGAAAGTACTATTGGTCAAGCTATGCAAATTGGACAAGATATCATATCAAAAGATTTTAATGAAATTTGCTTGTTACTGGACTGGAAGGAAGATGCTTTTATAGGCTGAAAATTAGTAAAAGAATAGGAAGCTTTTCAGGATGGGGACACGTCAGCACTGAGATTGCCTAGAGAATCAGCTGGCAGCATTCTACTCAACGTAAGTGAGCCGGGGAAGGAACTGCATAGAGAAATCTGCTAGTTTGCAGGTGACACTGACCTTTTTTGTGGTAGTCAGATTGCCGATATTCAGCAGATCCTACAGTGTGAAGACAAAGTTCCTCTCTGTGAAATGAGTGGGATATTGATTTCAAGAAAAAAAACTTCTCTACTCAGCAGGTAGTGAACTTGTGAATTTATTTATTTATTTATTTATTTGCCACAGGAAGTTGTGAAGACAGTCTTTTCAGATTCATGGAAAGATTAGATAATTTCACAAACAAGTCCATAAACAGAGCCTGAAAGAACGCATGTGGATGTAAATTAAAGCATCCCTGGGTACTTTGAGAAGGAAGTAACTAGACTGCACTCTTAAATGTCTATCACATTACATGGTCCTGGGCCAAATGGACCATTTGTCTGATCCAGAAACACATTTCTTATGTTCTTAAAGACAAACTGTTGTACTTCTGGGTTATCTGAGCCACTGTATCACTATGGACTTTTTATATGGACACAAAAGTCAAGTCCCATGATTTAGTACAGCTGTCTTTCATTACAGAGTTAACTATATTATATTACCTCACCTCTTCTGAGGGTTTAAGAGAGCAGAAAGAAAATTACTGCCACTCAGAGGACAACAATACCTTATTGTACGGACATAAATTGATTGCAAGTGAATTCTAACACAAAAGATACCATCACAGTCTCCAGGTACATTCAGACTGGTGAATAATACCTCTTTTGTGTTCTGGGATGCCACATTGCTGTGCATTTTATGCATCCAGGCAACGATAAATTCTTACTGTAGCAGAGCACTAAGGAATCATTAGATGTTTTTTCAAGATTAAGTAATGAACACTCGCTCTTTCCCAGTATAACTTTTCAGTTCACTAAAATTTTTCATTCACTCACGAAATAGATGGAACATAGATTGAAGACATTTAAGGACTCCAAAGAAAACAGTCTTTGTCCTAGCCTTAGTCATCTATCCTAGTTAGTCATTTTTATTCTAGCTAAAATGCTATGGATTTTTTACAATTTCATAACCAACCTTTCCTTAATGATCCAAAATTTTCTGTGTGTTTTCTGTGTATTCTCTTTTAAAAGAAAAACACTCCAATTTTTTCTATATTAACCTCATTGTGGTTTGGTTGGATTCATCCCGTCCTCTCATTTGTTTATACCCTGTTGCAATTCATACTTGTTTTCTGCAGTTATTAGTAATATTATTTCAAGAAGTTAGTAATTTGTTATTCTTCTTGTAGATGACATACAGGTAGAGGTGTATAGTTACATACTCAGAAAATCCTAATTCTCATAACAAAGATTCATAGGAAGGAAGGAAAATATGTGAAAAAATAGACAGATATTTCCCAGTTGAGTTTATACTGTTCTCTCTTTCTCTCTTTCCTTCTTTGTTTCCTTCCTTCTTTCCTCCGTCCCTCCCTCCCTTTCATTTTCCTGAGCAGCTTTGTAGAATCAAATAGCTACAATCTTAACTCATCAGCTCTTCCATAAAGTAAAACCCAGTGCTAGGATTTTGTTGGAAAATGTTGGAAATTAGCTTTATGTGTGAAAAAGAGGAAGAGGACATGGGCAAGGAGGAGGGACTCTTAACTTTTGCTCAGCAATGTAATTGCTTTCAGTTTTCTTAACATCCACTGCATGCCTGTTATCACAGAAATCCATGGGAAAGAGCACCGAGAGATGTAAGTTCACCTTCCCACCTCAGCTGTTTTGTTATTCTGTGATATGTGGGTCATAGGTCTTTTTCCTGAGCTTATAAGAATGTCTAACAGGTAAACATATTTTTGTAATACTTACTCCACTTCTTTCACAGATTGTCTCATTTATTCATTCATTGCTTGCTGATTCTGCTCTATTTATGCTTAATAGAAATAAATGTTTTCTTTGAGAACACTTATTGCTGGAATATCTGCTTTGTTGTTCAAAACCATTTCTGTACCTTTCTCCTTGTGTTGCTGAGTCATGATCTTTATGTACAAATTATAGGTCAGAATTCTGATCTGATAGCACTGTAAAGATCATTGTATTTACAGTTAGAGTATCATAGATCTATGAAATCATTAAGGCTGGAAAAGATCTCTAATATCATCTAGTCCAACTGTTAACTCAGAATAGTGATAGGATGAGAAGTAATGTATCTACCACTAAGAAGTTGTTCTTCCTTTCAAAACTTGAGAATTTGCCTTCTTTTCATTTGACTGGAACTGATTTCCTTTTCTTCTTTCCTTTTTACTTTTTAATCCAGCATCTGTTACTTGCATTTGATTGCAGTAAACAGGTTATTCTAATAAACAGATATTATCTGAGAGAGCTGACAAAATTTTGTTTCTCTCTCCACTGAAAACTCAATGAATTGTAATGAAAATAAGTGAATTGCTTTCACTGATGCAGAGCTTCTCTCCCATGCAAACAAGATAAGCTTCAGTCTGACTCATGCAAGCGTTCAGCAGATTGTAGCCTTTGGAGACTACAGGGAATTGCTCACAGAGTGTTAACAAGGAGTACATGGCTATTGTAGGAAGACAGAACTTCTGTTTGGCAGCAGGGCTGAAGGATAGGAACCGGATCAGACAGAAGTCATAAAAGATTCAGAAACCACCCATTTCCTATCCTTGAGTGAGCTGTGAGATAGACCAAAACATTTCAGTCATCACCCAGACAAACATGTCATCAACTGATTACACCAGTGCTGGGACTCTGGAGCCAACAGTAAGGAAATGGAGGGCAAGCAAGCCAAGCAGTTGTGATCCCTTTCTAAGAAAAAAGCCATTGGCAAAGTGATTGGAAAATGATTACAAGTCCTCAGACTCTGGACATGACTCCTATTGAGTGTAAAGGAAAGATATCCCTCCAAGGAAGATACTGTAAATTTCCATAGAAATTAGACCACCATAGAAGGAGTTATTTGGTTCCTGAGGAAATTAGCCATCCTGGAGGTGATTTATAGTGACTTGGACAACAGTAAGGTACCCAAGGATCCAGATTGAGAACCATGCTGCAGCCCACGTGGCAGAAATTTGTACAGAGCACAAGCTAAGTTTACAGATATTTACTAGAATTTCTCTAATGCTGCAATGGAACGTGAATAAAGGATGGTAGTAAAGGTCCTTTTTTTTTTTTTGATTAAAAAATGTCCTTCAGAATTCTTCTGCTACATCTCAAGAAACAGAGGGAGTAAAATATACATTCTCTCTTCAGAGATTCAAGGGTTACTCAGGGTGGATTAAAGTGTTTTTTAATGTCACTGTACTCCCAACAGCCCTAAGTCCCAACCAGACATGAGCTTTGCTGTGGTTCTGTCCATACTGATTTATTTACTTTCTCTTCCTTCTGTACCTCATCCATCTCATTCCTCAAGTGGAGGATGGATTCTAGCAGAGATCTCTAAAGTTAGCTCTTGTAAAGAATTGAGGACAAACTGCATGGAAATTCTTCTCTGATTTACCTTCACATCCTTTGATTCAAGTGGGATCCTGGGACCCTGATAAAAGGAGAGTGGCAAGTACAATGTGATAAAGCCTCCCCTTAGTACATTTTCATTTCACTTTTAGAGGAACAGAAGTGAAGAATTATAAAGACATAACACAAATCCCTCTCTACTTGATAAATTCACAAGACAAGCTGACTGCATTTGATCTCCAGCCTCCTGTGGAAGCAGTTGTGCTTTGAAACTGTGCTGTCACTTCGATCTTGATTTTCCTTGTATATAAGCAACTGTCACCGAATCCACCACTGAAAGCAAATCACCTTAGCTGCACTTCTTAGGGCTTTGAGAAAGTGATTGCTCCTGGGCAATATTCAGGAATGTCGTCTCGAAGGCATTGCTAGGTGACCATAGCTGCAAAACTCTTGAAGTGACTCACTGAGATAATCAGTTATGCATTGCAAATTGTGAAGTAAATTCAGGTTAAAGTACATAAACAAAAACAGTGTAAAGGAGTTAACTACACCAGTCTCACTGAATGTCAGCTCTTTATGCAATGTCCTTCCCCGTCTTTGGTTTACTACAACAAAGAGTTCCTGTGCGGGTGTTATTTTTGCAACAAAATCAAAGTTTGTCAGAGATTTAACTATGCTGTATCTTCTTCTAATTCAATATTAGGCTGTATATCCAGAAAGCTAAGTCTAGACTTCTGTATCTAGCTTTGGTTGTTCCATGCTGATCTGTGGCCATTAAAGGTGCCACCCTCAGCTTTTGGCATCTGAAGGGTGAAGATAGATACGCAATTTTTGGAAGATTGATTCTATATGTCAGTGTCAGGCCCTCAGCAGAGTTGCAGACTACCAGATTTAAACTCCATGCTCAGTCTGGGACTTGACATTGAAGACAATGAAGATTATTTTAATAGTTTACAATCTACCACAGTTTGAGTAGTAAGAGAAAGCTGCTGAGAGAACAGCTACAAAATTAATCTTTTTTATAATTGTCTGAAACTCTTTTTAAAAACTTAGTAAGTTCAAATACTTGAGTTTAAAGGGTTTAAGTTGTATCTAAGTAGGAGTATCTGCAACATTTTAAAACAGTATGTTTTTAACACTACAATTGCCAGTCTTATTTTTTTCTTCTATTTAATGCAAAACATTTAAAGCTCTAATAAAGATGTCATATTTCCTTTCCTCTTTTCTATTTCAGTCTATCTTCTTACAACACCCCTTCTCACCTCAGAGACTAACTTCTTTTAGTAGTAAAATCTTTGATGTTCACCTTTTATGCCCCTAGCATATGTACTGCAAAACACATCTGTCAGGACATTATAATCTCCAAGATAGTAAATTCAGCACTGCTATACATCACCCTAATGCTATCAAAACAGTTATATGAGAACTTTTAAGTATCTAACAATCCAGCCCTTCCATTTTGATAGTCAGCTTTCCATCATCTGAAAAAAACAAATAACAACAACAACAAAAATGGAACAATTTTTTTTAATTATTATTATTATTAATTTTATTAGCTAATATTAAACAGTGCTCTGTGAGTGACCTATAAAAAAAAACTGATCTAAACTACCACTTGTGTGGATTCAAGTTGTCTGCATTGAGTCTACCCAACACAGAAGGAATTTGAATGGCTGAATATAGTCAACCTTCATCAGGGCTCAGGAAGAAAGAGCAGCTCAGCAGAACTGGCTCAGCCTGCAATTCAGTACAGCTTTCTGCTGCTGCATCACAGAGGTGGTTGCAACTTTCTTCTTCCCACTCCTTCCTCTGCTCCCTTCCCTCCCTCCTCCTCATTTTATTTCCAGCGTATGAAGGAAGGGTAGGAAGGAGAGAATGTATGTAAATGTTTTGCCCGTGAGAAATGCAGGAAGAAAGTTCCCAGTCCTTTTCCCAATATGTTTTAAGATCTACTCTGAGGTTATAGTTTAATGTCTGAGACAGTTTTATCTGTCTGTTACTAGTCAGCATTTTACATCACTGTGCTTGATTTACATAGCTATATAAGTCAATTAAATGAAGTAGGTAAACCTCTTCCATCCCCCCTCACCTTCTCCAGAACAGCTTTTTAAAGCATGATTTCAATTCTGTTGTGTCTGTCTTCATCTGACACATGAGGGGTACTGTGGGATGATGCTTTTGTTAGTAGTCAGATAGCAGCAAAAAAGGAAAGAAGAGGTGAAAAGAATGACAAATAAAGAAAAATTGCTGAGAACTAGATTGCATTAATGCATGTACTTCAATCATTCCTGAGACTTTGCACTACGGAGATATTCACTGAAATGCATCTTTTCACGTAGTAAACAGTAAGTGAAGTATGTAGCCCAGGATAGATCTTGCTAATAAATTGCTTTCAAATGTTGCTGCCCATAAAGCTGCTGCACTGACAAAGTGTATTAGGATAATTGTTAAGTGAAGCAACTCACATTTCTTCAGTGAATATCATCCCCTCAAAAGAGCCTTGTTGTATATAAAGATTATGAGAGTGTTTTAGAAAAGTAGAAGAGAGCAGAATTGGGCATGTAGGGCATACATACAGTAGGGCATGTAATGAAGGCATTTGGATTAGAGTAAAAGAACAGCTGAAAATGGATGTGTCAGTTGTTTTTGTGAGCTGAACTTCTAAGGGAAAATGTACTAGATTCAGCACTGGGCAATGACATAAAATATCTGGGCAATCTGAGCTCATGAGATTGAATTCTTCTCTTGGATTTGCCAGTGAATAAAGTGTTTCACATATTATTTCGTTTCCATAAATATTATTCCCTATCTGTTTAGAATTTAAATGGCAAATTCCCCTTTGTGTGCCTGTTATATGTGTTCATATAACAGTGTGACTCCAGCACCAATGTCGTCATACTCCTGGCAGAAATTTGGTCCACCCAATTACAGTAGTAAAGCAAATCTTCATTAGTTGAAATTCTATCAGTGTGTAATTAATTTATTTGACATGTTTGACTCTTTTAAAACTTTTTTTTAATTGCCTTCAGAGTTTTTATTTTTTATTATTTTTAGGGTGACAGACTGCCTCTGTAGCTGGAGTTGAATATTATAGCTTTAATTAGCTAATTAAAGGCAAAGTAGAAAAGTGAAAAAGTGAGAAGTACATTCTGGATTTATATACCTAATTTTTACTCCTTCCTGTGGCATTTTAAAATTCTGTGATAAAAGCCTCAACTGAAAAGGCTGTCAGTTGTTCCATGCTTTAATTTTCATTTCCCATTATTTTGAGCTCAGAAGCTTTCACCACATTTCCTTCGGCCCCCTCTTCACAACGATCGCAGCCTGTGCCAAGGCCTCTGCTCTGGGAGCCTGTATAGCAGCAAAATAATAATCCCACCATTTGCTCTGATTAAATATCTGTCTTCTGTGGATTTGCTTCCACTCCATTCACAGATGTGACGGCCATCTGTACTGAGCTCCTCATGTTAGCTTTAACATAGCTGCCATCGTGTAAACATGACCAAAAAAGAAGCATTTAGTACAAACTATTTAAAACCTCGCAGGGCTCTTAAGTAAATCTCTGAGAAGAGAGCCTCTAAATCCTCACTGTCAAGGCTTCAACTCACTTGTGTTTACTGACTAGAAGTTGGTTAAGCATGTCCTACTTGTACCAAATCCACAGCCTGATTTCAGTGCAATCAGGTAAAGAGAGATCCAGAATTATGTAACAAAAGAAGTAAGTTTTGGCATTCAACGACACACAGATTCACTTGTTGGACAGGAAGCAGCAGGGTCTTTGCTGCTCAGTGGCACCCAACACATCTGCCACCCATGTTGTGTGCAAGCATTTCCCAGCAGCCCGACATGGATGAGCACCCACAGAAGTAGGTTGAAGACAGAAATTCTAATTCTTTTTTTTACTAATTGAAGATTTACTTACTCTTTGGATAATCATCTTTGGATCTTTCTTCTTAAGGAAATGGGAAAGAGATGGGAAACAAGAACCACAAGCTGTTGTTACCATCAGGCTACTTAATCCCAGTGTGGACCTTATGTAGTTCCACCTTCAACGCAAGTGCAGGAGACAGGATTGGGCTTATGCTTGATCTTGATATATGGAACCTTCACTACACAACCAACAAATAAGCAGTAATCAGTGTTGCAATAATATTTTATGAGGTGCCCAGAAAAATTAATTAAAAACATTTTCAAAGAGTTATAGCGAAACAACTATCAAATCCATAATCAAAAACACACTGAATGTCTCCACATGCCTGTTGAGCCCAGTGCATTCGCAGAAGGCTCTGTGCCTTCTGAAGTCAGCCTTCAAGTGAAATGTGCCTTCCTGCTATTGAAATAACCCATTTTATGCCTACATCAAACACAGAAATGCTCTTTTTTCTGATTATTAAAAGTCGTGAAAAGAAATGGGACAGTTGGAGAATGCTTCAAGCATAACAGAAGGCTGAGGAAAAACTTCCTTCTCCTTTGGTTGCAAAGCGCTAAAAGGCATCTGACATTGTACCTCAGAGTCAGACCCTGCTATGTACTTAAAAGGAGGAGGAGGAGGAGACAGAGATGAAGAAATGTAAGACTTGAAAGTGCTTTGTCTCTTAGGAACTCACTAAGGAGCTGTGGATGAGAGTTTAAAAAAAAAAACCTATTTTTTTTTTTCTTTTCTCCCTACACTTACTGCATTCAGTGCTTTCAGTTACTTTCTTTGCACCCTCTGTAAAGCTTCAGATGGCTTGAATAGTTTTGTGAGGGAGGTTAGGACACTCCATGTGCAGCCACACTCAGAAACTCTCCAACTTCACTTTGAACAAGGATCTCACATTTTAGGCAGCCTTGGCTGCCTAGATTATTCTCTACTACACTACCCTTGAAATGGGAAATGGACAATTTGCTGCATGTGGGTGAGATTGTTGCTCCATTGTTGCTCCATTACGTAAGAGTCGTAAGAACAGTTTATGCCTGTGGAAGATCTGGATCTGTATCACTGTAGTAGTAACTTTGGAAATAGTTTAATTGTGGCTTTTTGTTTTTGATTTCATGCCTTATGTGTCATAATTCTTGCATGTCTTAAAGTGTAGTAGAGAGCTGGAGCACTCAGCATAAATTATGCTCTCTCCTTCACCACGAGGCTATTAAACATATATAAACAGACTATTTGGAAAGGATTAGTATGTGATGTTAGTACACATAGGTGTTTCAGATATATATATTGTATTTTATACACACAAAAAAATCAAGACAAATTAGGATATTCTTCACTTACATTGAATTCTAAACATAGAGATATAGAGATGGACCTTCAGTAGAATTACAGCTTAATATTGTCTATTCCATTCTTCACCCATCATAGAAGAAAATCCCTTTAAGTAAAAAAAAAGAATACTTATGCCTGTAGTTGAACAGTCTTGAGGTTTTTTTTTTTTACTTACTTACTTATGATTATAGAAATTATCTTTGAAATTCAAGCCCCTCATGTGGGTGTCATTTTTTAAAAGAATTAAGACTCAAACACTTAAACATCCTAAATTCTCTTGTTTTTTTTCTTTTTCTTGAATTTTTTGGGGGTTGAAAAGGACCACAATGATTCTCTTGAGGTATACCTTGTAGATGTGGACTACTTGTGGAAGCGTAGTATGAACAATCTCTATTTAAATAACCCTTAACTTCAGACACTGCCATATTATAATAAAGCTTAGACAACTCTCCTTTTACCTTTCCCTTATCTTCCTTCTTCCATTCCTTTTTCCTTTCCTTATTCCTTTCTTTTTAACTTGCCTTATTTTGCCTTGCCTTACCTTGCCTTGCTGGAAAACACTGTTTTATATATTGGTAACGGAAACAGACATCAAACATGGTGAGAGTACCTCTATGTGCATCTTTTGCACCTATTGTATGACTTTGATCTTTTGTCAATGGAGAGCTGTTATCAACTAATCTACTGTCATACTATGATCTAAGATGTAGTCTGTTAAATCCTAGATTTCAGTAAACCCACAGAGGTGAAGTAATCATGGTGCCTATATTATCAATCTACATTTGATGGTGTGTAAATGGATGGAGCACAGTGTCCCACATATGCAAATAGCAGAGCATTAAAAGCAGGTCTAAGTCAGTAAGTATATTTCTAAAACAACATAATGTAAATTCTGTTTAATTCTATCCAGGCTATAGTCTTGAAAGTATACCTTGCATAGGGAATGAGTTACAGTTTTTCCCATACTTTTGATCTGAAGTATTTTCTAAATATGGGCTTTATGAATTTGCCAAAAACATCCATCAAAGTGTTGTATATTTTCTGAGCTACCTTGTAGCATAGTTCATGGAATAATGAAAAGATATCTTGATGAGAATATGTCTCCTACAAGTCATACAAGTTATTGTAGAGGGCTCACCTCTTCCCAAACCCTCATATTACTCATGTAATTCAGTTCAAGTAGCACATCCTCTGCTTTTGTTACCTCTTCTTTTATTATCTGGTAGCCACACTGGGCAGAAATTTTAAGGTTTCTAACCTTGATTTGAAACTTTAAAGCAGTTTGTGGTCTCTGTCATTTCCTGTTAGAGACTATTTCTGAGCAATTGGTTCCCTTCTTAGAGTGCAAGTCTCCTACCTGCTCGCACCAGTCCCTCAATTAAGCCTTTCCATCAATCTAAATAACTTTACCACTGATATTCTGTATCACAGTACTTTGTCAAACACCTGGCAATTGAGAATCCCTGTTCCATGAGTCTAATATCATGTCTAGCATTGAAAATGGTGAAAAAGAAGTGTGGCACAGCTAGAAATAAATTATTATGTTTCAAAATAAAATGGCAATTGGAAGATAAGTCTACCACTAAGAAAACTAGCAGTGTGGTGGCAATGCAGTGTTTTATATGTGATCCTCGTGTTAGAACATGATCAAAATCCCTGCTGAGCTTCATCCCTCCAGCTCGGTAGAGTGCAGAAACATTGTTATAAAGAAGTGGTAAATCACAGTTCTGGAAAGCAACTCACCTTCCTGATCCAATCCCAACCTCCTGGCCTCAGTCAGGGTTAATCTGTTTTAGAAGGAGGATAGGATCTTGTTGGAAGAGTTTGGTCTGGAAATTAGATTCAGTTCCGATAAACACCTCTTTGAAAGAAAGAAAAAGAAAAGAGACAGAACTCTTCTTGCTTCCATGTCTTAAATCTAAAATGTTAGGACTGCAAAATCCCTCTGTTATGGGATTTCTACTCCTTCTGATTTAGACAGCTATAAAGAGAAATGTTGAGCAGAGAAGACAGATGCAATAAAGGTTAAGGTGGCACAGCCCCCACTAAATGTGTTACACCAGCATGTCATTTCTGAGGCAGAGCTGGCTGTGTCCACATGCCTCAAAGCATAGGCAACCTACACAGCTAGTTTCTTGCCGTTGTCCTCACTGGCACTGGAATTCCAGAGAGGGGTTGCTGTTTTAGTGGTGCTGTCAACATGACATTAATGTAATGCTGAAAGCTGGGTGTTTTCCTAGGTCAACAGCTTGCCTCTGTGGATGTGCAGAGAGCTGCCTGGGGGTCTCCAGCCCACACTCAGTGTTCTATGCTTTGCTTTCCCTTTGGCGTTTTCATGAGCAGCCACTTCTTTTTGCTGCCTTCTGTTGGTTTCTGAAACAGGGCCAAATAGAAGCCTCCAGCACTTTATTTATTAATGATCTGGTGTTCAGACATGGCTTCTTGTGTGTTTCCCTTGATCTCCTTAGACTTTTAGTTCTCACTAGTGAAATAATCAGGGCCAGGGAGCTACGTTCCCATCCAGCCTATGATGACTCATACTGCTCTATTGCATGCATGCTACCTGGAATGATTTGTTTTTTTTCATAGAATCATTTGAGTTGGGACCTTTAAAGATTATCTAGTACAACATCCCTGCAATGAACAGGGACGCTTACAGCTAGATCAGGGTGCTCAAAGCCCCATCCAGCCTGACCTTGAACGTCTCCAGGGACAGGGCATCCACCATCTTTCTGGGTGAATCACCTCCCTTGACCCAGCCCAGGGTATGTTTGGCTTTCTGGGCTGTGAGCACACATTACTGGCTTGTGTCCAGTTGCCATCCACCAGTAAGCCCAAGTCCTTTTCGATAGGGCTGAGTTCTATCTTTCTGTCCTGCAACTTGTACTGATAGTGGGGATTACAGCAACTCAGGTGCAAGACCTTGCACTTGGATCTGTTGAACCTCTTGAGGATTCATCTGGGCTCACTTCTTGAGGCAGACTAAGTCTCTCTTAATGACATCCTGTCCCTCATGTGTGCCAACTGCACCGCACAGCTTGATGTCATCTACAAACTTGCTGAGGGTGCACTCAATTGCACTATCAATTTCATTGATGAAGATATTAAAAAGCATCAGTCCCAGTACAGACATCACTCACTACTGATCTCCATCCAGACATTGATCCTTTGACTACCACTCTCTGAGAACAAGCTCACATCAAGTTCTTTGTCTATTGAACACCCATCAAATTCATATTTTTCCAATTTGGAGAGAAGGATGATATGGGGAACCATGTCAAATGCCTTACTGAAGTCCAGATAGATGATATCAGTGGCTCTTCCTTCCAGCAGATACAGTTCACTATCATAGAAGACTACTAGTTTGGCCTTCTTTAGTATACATTCCCCCAGTGTACAAGCATGGTTCCATGATAGCATACACTGGAGAGGTTTACTGGGTGACAGCATATATATAGCAACTCTGTTTTCAAAGGAGGGATGACATTTTAAGCCACAGGAGGACATCATCACATACCATAGTATTTCAAGGACAGAGAACAGGCTGTTATATTTAAAAGCATAGATATAGCTTCAGTACTGCAGAGATCTAGAAATGCTGCGCTGTCCTGTTTACAGCCTTCTGAGTTTACTAGTTCTTTCATAACCTGCTTTGAACAGCAGTGTATCTGCATGCTCCGTAGGTAATATGAGGTGAAGAATATGGCAGAGTCACCACATCTGCACTCATTTCAGCAGTCAGAAGGATCACTGGAGGAAATTCCCCTTTGCATGACAGGCTACTTATCTAGCAGCTTCTGTCTCCTCATCTCTAGCCTTTCCTTCCCTTGATAGTCTGCTTCAGCAATGCAGCATCTCCCCTGCTTAAGTAATCTTCCTGTTTCCAATGGCAGTCTGAATCCATATTTTGGTGTGTAAAACCAGCATATTGCAATAACCAGTAGGTAATCCTAGTAGCACAATCAACACTTTTGTGTGAATCAATGTAGAAAAGGGGTAGAAAAAATGATTCATTCAGAGTACTATAGAAAAAAACATTTGAAGAATTCCTTCACCACTTTCTCTGCTTTTTTCTACATCTTTGGGAGGGGTCTGTAGCACACGATGTATATTTTCATCATGCATCAAAAAGCCCTGATTTAAATAAAACACAAATTTAATGAAAGAAAATGAACAGTTCAGATTAGACGAATTAGTCCACAACTAATTAGTCCACAAAACTGACTTAATGAAGAGTGTTAGGCAAACGTTCCTCTTCCCTGTGTGGTTTGAGAAATGATGCACACTTCACATGGTGTCATTCTGCATTGCACTTAACAGAAGACTGTAAAGTACTTAAAATGTGGGGACTAATTGTGCAGCCTTGAGAATGCAAGATGACACCCATTTTGTGTTATGACACAATGCAGTGTAGTCATCTATGTGGTACAGTGATGAAAGGTTACTGTTTTATTTATAAAATTGGTAATGAGCTCAAAAATAATGGTGTCATAATTGATGTAAAATTGCTCTATTAGAATGATTTATGCTCATTATACTAGCTCAAATTGTTTTTAAATGAGGCATTT
Organism: Gallus gallus; assembly: GCF_016699485.2. Classification (NCBI taxonomy): domain Eukaryota; kingdom Metazoa; phylum Chordata; class Aves; order Galliformes; family Phasianidae; genus Gallus; species Gallus gallus. The sequence continues at coordinate 86,168,900 of NC_052535.1, forward strand.
GGGGTTCATTTTCATTGTCTTTTGTCTAATTTTAAAAGACATTTAAAACACCTTAAAGTAGAAAGTTAATTGAGTAGGTCCAAGAATACAAAAGCAGTCTTGAAATGGAAGTAAAGTTTGTTTTAGCAATTTAGTACACACTTCAATAGATATTTGTGAGGGAGAGAGGGGGCAGGGAGGGGAAGCAAAATGACATTATTTATCTGCAATTTGTAGGTTTAGATGTTGAAGGAAAATGGAAAAAAATCTCTCCTCTATATGAAACAAAAATAGTATTTGATTTGATGAAAAAAAGAGTTATTTCTCAAGTGAAAGTGGCAATTTTGTCAAAAGAAGAGCATAGTAAATTTCAGAACGGCACGGTAGATACAGCACTGGTTTGAAATTTGTCTGCTTATTGGACTTTGGTGAGTTGCTCTGCGGCACAGTGGCAGTCGGCCATTTCAAGGAAGCCCTTCTCCAAAAGTCTCCTTTCTGTTTCCTCGCATGGGATTTTACAACTGTTGAGCTGTTCATGAAATTAAATTATTTTTTTATCTTTTCTGAAGCAGTACCATAAGAGGATTTGTAAAGTAAATCCAGCCTTCATTGCATCCCGTTCTTTACTAGACATAATTCTGACTATAATTCTGCTCTTGATTTCAACAGTGGAAATGAAATTACTTTGGATGGGAATTATTTTAGTGGAGGTTAACATTCAAACTGAAACCTTTTCTACTGCTGGAAAAGATGCTAGTCTCCAATCATCCCAAATTTTCTTTGAATGGGTGTCATGCTGCAGTTGCCTGTCAGCTAGAGATTGAACTGTCTAGAGAAAAGAGAACACAGTGAATACCAATATCCTATGCTGTGCTCTGTAGGATGTTTTTCTTTAGGAGGTCCTAAGTGAGGTCAGCAGAAATCCATACAGCAGGAGACAGCAAGAATTTTAAGACAGCCGTAAACACGTACATTTGTGAGAGTCATGCCAATGAATCATCAAGTTAGAGACTTGATCCAAACTTGTTATTTGTGCCTATGGGAATCAGTCTCTAATATCAAACACTGTTAATGTCTAGGCATGGTAATGATTGTCTTTATATCAACAAGTAACCCACAGTATCAGTGAAAACAGATATTGGCCTAACAGCCAAATACTATCCTGTGAAGATAGTGAAAAAGAGAAGATTTCTGCTAACAATGTAAGAACAAAACCAAGGAGTGGAATGGCTCATGAAATTACGTTGTACAGCATTGTATGTTTAGAATGGTAGAATGGCTTGGGTTGGAAGGGACCTTAAAGATCACCTAGTTGACACCTACTGGATCAGTCTGTCCAGGGACCTATACAACCTGGCATTGTCGCCTCCAGGGATGGGGTATCCACAGCCTCTCCAGGCAACCTGTTGCAGCATTTCATTACTTGACCAGTAAAGAACTTCCCCCCAACGTCTAATCTAAATCTCCTTTCCTTTAGTTTAAATAAAATTGTTGAAGACCACTGATCCCAAGATGGATCTCAGGGGGGTGCCATTCATCATCAGCCTCCACCAGACACAGAGCCATTTATCACAATCCTCTGGCTATGACCATCCAAACATGCTCCATGATCTTCCATGCACAGACTTGAGGGTCTCTGGCCTATAGTTCCCTGGGTCTTCCATTCTCCCTTTCTTAAAAAGGTAGATGAGACTTTAGAAAAGAAGATATAATTGTCCTGTACAAAGAATATATTTTGGTGAAGTATGCAAACTGTTGTGAAGGGATAAGTATAGAGAATTTGAACAATTCCTCCCTTCCTTAAGATGTGTCAGATAATTCTCTATCAAGCAAACCATATGTCCCAACACTTCCAGATGTTCACTGTGGGGAAAGTATCCTTGGATAGATTAAAATAGCTTCAGTCAGACTTTCTGTCAGTTTTCCAAGCAAGTTTCCAGCAGTAGGTATTTTCAGCTGCTAAACACTAGTTACAGTCACACTAATGGGGGGAAAAAGGACCTTCTAACCCAAAACAGACCTAAAACTTATTATGATTCTGAAGTGTGCTACGCCACTTCAATGATACCTAATTAAGAGGTAATGAGCAGTTATTTCTATGACAGCTGCTAATTTCAGAGTAGACCCTAATCTATCAGGGAGGGAAAAAGGCCAATTTTTAACTTCTTTAACATTGAATGAAATCAGTACTTTTTAGTTATTATTTCAATTTTGAAAGTTGTCCCAAATCATCACAGTTTTAATGTACATGGCTTAATTGAGAAGTCATAAAGTGAATACTGTCAACACAATATTTTAGAAATACCAGATAATTGACAAATATAATTGATTACATTTTATAAAACAAGGACTAGTAAGAAAACAGCTTTGCTTGTCTTTCAGTTTTAAAGGAAGGAAAAGGAAAAGCAGTACAAAGTTATTGTAAATCACAGTTAGTTATGACCCAATAACTGAAGAGCTGTGAAGGTACAGACTATTAATAATCAGAGCACACCTGGAAAAGGAATTACTAAAACTTGGTTAGATAACTAATCTCTATCTAATGCTCAGATGCAATTAAATCTATCTCACATAATCTCATATCCTTTCTATCACTTTTTCCAGAACACAAGCTTTCCATTTGTTCAGAAAATTCTGTTTTGCAGTTTTTTCCCAGAAAAGGCAGAAACTGAGGTGGAATTTCATGGTTGTTCCTGAGCACTGCAGTGCCTTCTCTTTCACACGAGAGGAGCACAAAGGCTGAACCCATTGCCCTCCACGCACATACTATGCGTCAAACTATTTAGCAGCAAACTGCCTACAGATAGCACATCAGAAAGCAGTAGCCCCAAGTGGGTGACATATTTCAGTGCTTTACAAATTCATCTTTCATAAAGAGTATGGTATTGTTACCCTGTGTGATATTGGTTTGTATTTATGTTGATTCCTGCTGCCATCCAGGCCAAAGGCATGGATACCATGGTTTACACTGGACCCAGTGTTATCAAAGAGCATGTCTTCAAATTGAAATGAGCATATTATTCAGAAACCACTTGTGTGTGATTTAACTAGCATTCTCCCTTAACATATTTCTTTATTCTGGATTTAGTGTTGCATAAAATACCATGCCAGTATAGCCCAATTATTACTGCAAATATAGCCTGGTAACTTACTGTAAATCTTAACATTAAATTTGTTTTATTTTGTCATTTCATTAGGGAAAACCACCAAAACAACAAAAATCTAATGTCCTAATGTGAACTTAATAGCTTTGAAACATAAAATAGGAAACCTTTCAAAACTGAATCCACTCTTCGAGCCATTCCACAGCTTTCCATGTATTTCACCACCAGTTTCTTGTAATGACGTAAGGCTTTAGTTTGTTTGGCTGCTAGTTTATGGTAATGAGCTACAGCTTCTTGCATGATCTTTTTAAAGGCAAACTTGTAAAGTTCAGAGTTTTGATTATGGGGTTTGTGGTTTAGAATATAGATTTCCCTCGCCACCTCTTTGTCAGTAGAATCCTGCTTAGCATTTTTGGTAGACAGCAGACAGCCAGGAGTAGGACCTAAGTAATTTGACTATGAAGAGACATCAATATTGTTTGATCTTTAGACAGAGTGAATAATGATTACTGGGAATAACTTATTCTGAGGTTGGCAAATGTTCATGAAGCCTACATCCTAGCATCCAGACTCTTCTTCTTGAAAAAATGCAAGTTCAAGCAGGTAATAAAAGCACATTTTCATCACAATATCAGTAAGTGATGGGCTTATTTCAGCACAGAATCCTTAAAATATCTGTGATTAGTTTATTTTTCCAAGCTATTTAAGGTGTTACTAAAAGTGACTCTTGACATTGAGCATGCTGCTATTGTACCAACATTCTTCCATGTAGTCCTCTGATGCCTTTTAAGTTGTGCTGAAAGGAGTTATACAACTGACTAGGAAGAGTCTGGCAGCTTTAGTAAGCACAAAATTAAATGCTTTCAGGCTTCTCAGTACATTTGGAAGATTTGGTTACAATTCTGACTTTTGGGGGTCTGAATTGCTTCTGATAATCCTCTACAGCTCCAGCTCCCCCGGGGGGGAAAGCTTCATACTGAGGTCTGTTTTAGCATTTGTTTTGCTGTTGCCATAAATTCCAAACCAGTAACACCATGTACCTTTCTGCTCTCCTGACGTATTCTCTCTTCTGGAGTCTAGTTCTTTATATCAGTCTCTTAGGGTCACATTTCTGCATTTTGTCTGTCATAGAACAGGACCATATTCTTCACCCTGAGAGCTCAGGGTTACTGAATGTGAGCAGATGTCAAATCTTTCCACTGCTCTGGGGTGCAGACTGGACTGAGTTCTTTTGAGTCTAATTTTACAACTCTGGAATTGAAAATAGATGTGCACTTTTAACATTGCTATTAATTTCCATGGACCTACTTGCAAAATAGCGTACTCCTGGAGTAGAAGTGCATGACCTTTGAAATTTCCATGACACTAAATGTGGCCTTGAAACATTTAAATAAATTATGTTGAAGTCAAACATTCCTCATCATACATAAAAGCCCCCCCCCTTTTTTTTTTTTTTTTTAGCCTTCACACTGCAGAACCATTTAACAGCTGGCTAATACTTTATCACTGATTACGAAGGATGAAACCTCAACTCACCTGCAAGTATCATTTCTTTCTATTTGGTAGGTGAGGGCCATATGTTCTCCCCTTTTCTGAGCATAAATACCATTGAAAAACCTTACTATGTTTTGTGCTTGAAATGTCAGTTAAATAAAAATAACTTTGAAAACTCTGCCTCCTTGTGCATTATAGCTGGAGGGAATGCAGTTTGTATCTTGCTGGCTCATTAGGGGTGATTATAAAGCAAGAGCTATTGATGGGAAAACTACCAGCTGTTTGAAAACATTATTTTAGGAATTAGGGAAATAGAGGCATTTTGGAAACATCTATAGAAAAGAGGTGCTGATTAAAAATTGTTTAAAAATGTCTAAGTCTACCACTAAACACACAGGACTTGTAAATTATTTAAGAGCTATGCAGTATGTATACCCTAGACCTTTTTGATTAACAGTCTGCTAAAAAGAAGCAGTCATGTTTTTGCTGTAGTGGTTTTCAGTTATTGGCACTGATAACTGGAGAAGCAGATGACTTTGCGAGTGATCATCCATGATGTATGTGACCTTGAAAGTCATCAGTTTATTAAAAATGAAGTTGGGGGAAAAGTACAAGGGCTTTTTTAATACATAAACATATAGGAGCAATTGAACAGACAGCACACTGATCATGAGTACACTAACTCAGTTAATGTCCAAATTTCTTGCTCCTGTCTTCCAGTCTTTGTGAATTTCATTTGCCAGAAGGGAAAAACAAATCCATAGTGTGATTCCTACAGGGTCTCATGTGCATGGAAAATAGGAGTGTGGCAGGAATTAAATTTATACTGAAGTAATAAAGGGGTTTTCTGCAGACTAATACAGGTTATTTGCACAAGGAAAGATGGATCCTCAAATATTAGAACAGGTGCTCATTTAGGAATACAGACCTCCCTGCATTCAGAAATTGTAAGGCATGCTGAATTTTGCAATGATTTATGAAGAATAGTAGAAAGAGCATCCTCTTGTCTTTTCCTCCCTGGGGTGCTGGCATCTCCCCTGTGACACTCTGTCTCTTCCTTCTTTAGCTCTCATCACTCACAGAAAACAGGTGTTTGACACTGGTAAATCCTCAGAGGATGAAGATGTTCCTAAGTAGGTTTGCTGCTCATGGGACCTTCCAGCCTGTAGAAAAATGTTGTCGTTGTTATGAACATTTTTCAAAACCTAAAAAGTGAGAAAGAAAAACAGGTCGGTACTTTCTTTTTTGTTGTTGTTGTTTTTTGTTTGTTTGTTTGTTGTTTTGTTTTGTTTGTTTTTTGTTTTAATTTGTATTTCTTCTGGTCAACTCAAATGAAAAAGAATTAAATCACTCTAGGATGTTAGCTGTTATTATTTTGGACGAAGGGGAGAAGGGACAATAAAGTTTTTGATATCAACAAAAAAGTTGAATTGCAACCAAGAAAGGATATTTATGTAGAAATTTGTGTAGAAATTTGCATCTGACATAAAGGCATATTCCTCTCCTCTCCTCTCCTCTCCTCTCCTCTCCTCTCCTCTCCTCTCCTCTCCTCTCCTCTCCCTCTTTCTCTTTTTCTTTTTTTCTCTTTTTCTTTTTCTTGTTAATTTTAAAAAGTTAGAATCATAGAATCATAGAATGGCCTGGGTTGAAAAGGACCTCAAAGGACCGTCACCACCCTCTGGGTGAAGAACTTCCTCCTAATATCATACCTAAGCCTCCCCTGTCTCAATTTAAAACCATTCCCCCTTGTCCTAACACTATCCACCCTCGTAAACAGCCATCCTCCCACTTTATACTCCCTTCAAGTACTGGAAGGCCACAGTGAGCTCTCCCAGGAGCCTTCTCTTCTCCAAACTAAACAATCCCAGTTCTATCAGCCTTTCTTCATAGGAGAGGTGCTCCAGCCCTCTGATCATCTTAGTGGCCCTCCTCTGGACCCACTCTAAGAACTCCACGTTTTTCCTGTACTTCCAGGCCTGGACGCAGTACTCCAGATGGGGCCTCACAAGAGCTGAGTAGAGGGGGACAATCATCTCCTTCTCCCTACTGGCCACCCCTTTTTAATGCAGCCCAGAACACAGTGGGCCTTCTGGTCTGCAAGCAAGTTTAGCAATTTTTTTTTTAAGGCAGAAATAGAATGGCCTGTGTTCCTGAATGTCCTGGAAGATGTAAAATGCCGATAAAATTGGTAGAAAGTTAACTGTAAAAGAAACGGAGTTAAACTGCATCTTATGCCAGATAGGAATCTTCGGTAAACTTCATGCACAGAGGTAGGTTTAGAGGAAACACGTAAAGAGATCAGCTCTGCTGAGCATTAAGCAGAGTGTCATGAGACACAGCAGGGAGTAAGCACAGGAGTGGGACAAGGACAACTGGGCAATCTACCAGTAATGGATGAGCAAGCTCTGACAGCTGATGGAAAAAGCAGCAGCTCAAGACCAAATACACTGAAAATAGGAAACTCTCTTTTTTGGTTTGCACTGTTCTATTTTGTTGTTGTTGTTATTGTTGTTATTTTCCTTAAAATATAAAATTGTTGCTTGAGAGCGTGTGGAGGAGGAGAAAGCAGAGAGAATAGGAATTGGCAGTAAGCTTTTTGAAATACCCATTATATGACTGTAAAGCTATTTGTATTGCTGCTGATTAAATTATTTTAATAAGCCTACATGCCCTATAAAAAGGATTGGGAGGATATTTTTGAAGACTTCAGTCTAGAAAAGCAAAAGCAATTTCTAAATATTTTATACATGATGATAGACTTTATTATAGAAAAATTACACTATGTGAATTCTACCAGCTATTGGGTTATTGTGCTGCTCCCTGTAAATGAAAACAATTTGATATTTCTCTTAGTAATTGCTTGGTTGCTTTATGGTAGGTTTCCTTTGGAACTAGGGCTTTCTCTGCTGTGCACAGGGTTTCATAGTGGAATTAGCTCACATTTCAGCAAATGTGACCAGATCTGAACTGGGGACATGCTGCGACATTCTGTGAGACAGCTTGGTGCTGCCTGGGGACTTCTGGGCAGGATGCTCTTCTTATGCCCCTGCTCCATCATGCTTGCCATACGCAAGCCTACAGGCTCTTGCTGGCTGCCTCATATGGTGCAGCAGAACCATTTCCATCCTAAAGCACTTGTCTGTGACGCCCCAGAGGCCTCCTGATGTTGTTTTGTCCCAAAGGTCAAACAGACAGACACCCTAGGTGACTTCTGCTCTTGGGGTGATGTGTCCCAAGAACTGTTTGCTAAGTGGCCTCACTGGGAATCAGTTCATGTGTAGAGGGCTGAACTGCCGCTTAACACATGGTGGTGCTTTGCTCTTCTCGGGCCTTATTCCAAATCACTAAATTCATCACAACACTTTCTATTCAGTTCAAAAGACCTTGAATGAGGCTTTATAGTTATATTTTTAACCTAGAGTTCTTTGACATTTTAACCAGCATCTTTACATCTCATGTTTCGTTCTTTGGTATTGGTGGTATTATTTCTGCCAAGTATTGTCAAAAATGTATTAAATTCCCCAGTTAATATACCTTTAGATCAAGGCTGCCTGGTTTAAGAGGAGAGCATATGGAATCAGAGAGGATGGAAATTATTACTTTGGAAAGTAAGGATCTTATTCTCTTTGTAAGCCTTAGGACTGAGTAGATTAAATTGTCCCGAGATATACAAAACATCCCCCCCCCCCCCACCCGTTTGCAGAGATTGGCTGTTTTCTCTGGGAGTTTGTTTTATTCACAGCACACATTTTCCTAAAACAATGCTTAACGTATTCATCTACTAAGGTGCAATTGTATACTCATGACAGTGCTTGAATGCAGCTTTTCTGCCTAGAGGGTACTGTGTCCAGATTTGGTTTGGGTCCCACAGCACAAGAGGGATGCAGAGCTGTTAGAGCACATCCCGAGGAAGGCCATGAAGATCAGAGGGCTGAAGCACCTCTCCTTTGGTTGAGGGAACTGGGTTTGTTTAGCTTAGAGAAAGAAGAGAAAGCTCTGGGGAGGGCCTTTTTGTCAGGAAGTATAGTGGTAGGACAAGAGGGAATGGCTTTAAACTGTAGAGGGGAGTTTTATATTAGGTATTAGGACGAAATTCCTTACTGAGGGGATGGTGAGGCAGTAGAACAGGCTACCCAGAGAAACTAAGGATATTACACCAGAGCGCAGCTCTGTATGGCCTGAAGTCTCTTCTGCACTGTCTCCAAAATACCTGGCAGGAGACACAAATATGCAGGGGAGGATGTCTACATTTAGAGAGCCTGGCCCAAGCCATTGCTAAACTCTATGACTAGTTCCATTTTTGTTTATTTGTGTAGTTACAGCCATAGTGTTTTAGGTTATTTTGGTCATATATAACTTCTCACTGTCACGATTCTGTGTTGGTATTGAGGACCAAAACATTCAAAACCATTTATGTATCCATAACCAAATATGAATAGTTTCAAAAATAATACAGAAGCAAAGCACCATCCTCTTCACTGGGAGTTGTACGCACAGAAAAAAACACCTGACTCCTATTTGCATGGGTTGCCTTTTTTGAAGTTATAACCTGAAGCAGTAAGTACCATTTGTCAGTTTATTGCGTACCATGAATCTTGCTGTGAAAAGATCCATGCAGCAGGTGAAAGCATCCTTTGGTTACTGTGTTCTCCCTTCTGCAGGTTTTTCCTCTGATTTAAGCACAGGGAGCTCTGCAGCAAAGGGCAAGCTTTGCTGGGCTGTTTCCTATGGATTTGTGATGAGATTGCCATTGAAGGAAGTACATGCTTTGAAAGCACAAACAACTCAGCATCCAAGCAGTAATTCAGGTCTAATACAGTGCCACTTTTTTCATTTAAAAATGAGAAATAACATAAAATGTGAAAGCAATATGCTGCCAACAAGATGCTAAATACAGTTTTGTAGCTGGAGTAAATAAATCTTAATTAAGAATCTGAGTGTATATTTTCATTTATTTCCTTCCTCCTTTTCTCTCCCCTTCTACCTCCAAGAATTTGACTGGAATATAGTGAAAAACTGTAAAAAATTAAAAATCTGGGGAAAAAAAAAATCCACACAGAACCCAAATCATGAGGTCTTCTTCCTCTTAATTTGAGAATGTTCCTCTGTGTGTGTGTGAGTGCATGCACATATATCCCTACAAAAATATGCATGTAAGCATATAAAGAAGAAATGAACATGTTCAAACATGTTCTTAGCTGCTTAGGGGGCAGACATATCCATAAAAATCAAATGGCAGTCTTTTGCAATTCAGTTTGTTTTATAAAGAAATCTAAAACCAAACAAAGTATGTGCATTGTTCTATTTAATATGGCCAATAAAAATTTATATCTGTCCCTTGAATTTATTCTGAATTACATTATTGCAACAAATAATCGCAGCACATGTGATTGAAAGAGAAAAGGATCAGATTTGGTTTTCATACAGGCTTTGGGCTGTGATTGAACAAGCTTAAGAATGAAATGTCTTTATCAGAGCAGTATTATGTACAGAAGATTTTTTTAGACCTGAGCCACTTAACATAATTCCAGTGGAGTGCTAAGGGCTAATTTCCAAGGAAGGAAGATCACTTGGTATTTACACTTACATAAGGAAGTGCCGCTGCTCCCGATAGCAAATGTAACATTTCAACTACAGCAACCCAAACCATAAGAAGATGTTTGAGTTCTTCTGATTCAAATGATGGAGAAAATTAGGTTTAAAACATCTTGAAAACAAAAAAGTGGGTTGTCAGACAAGGCACTGGTGTTCCTGACACCACGTAGACATGCTGATGCTCATCTACACATACATGCTTTGCATCCAAACTGCTGTTGCAAGTGAGATGAGATTATCTGTCACTGCCTGTGACAGCTATAACTCCAAAGCTGAAGAATTTGTCACAGTAATGCACTGTTGGCATCTCCTTCAGATCTCATGTCAAATGTGTGAGTCCTCTGGGGATGTGTTGGGTACCCTGGGGAATGTCAAATGTGATTAAATTTCTATGCATAAGCAGCTGAATTCCAGCAAAATCTTCATTGCCTTTTATAACTTAGGGGCATTACAGGTGATTGTGTTTATTCAGTTAGATGTATGCATCTAAACCTGTTAGCTGAATCCAACCAAACTGGCAAAAAGACTTGAGAGAAAAATTGTATTAGTTAAGTGTAATATGAGATCTTCCTCCAGATACATAGAATTGCTCAGGTTGGAAAAGACCTTAAAGATCATCAAGTCGAACCACAACCTAACCATGCTACCCTAACTAACAGCCCTCCGCTAAATCATGACCCTGAGCGCCACATCCAAACGGATTAAGCTTATCTCTAACCAGACTATATGAGTTAACCAAGAACTGCCTCAAACAAATATACATTGGAGAAAATATGCTAAAAAATTGTAACAGAAGAGGCAAAATAAGACAGGTGTCAGAATTCTTTCTGTTTGATTCTCTGTTATGGATATGAATGAACATAAATTCCAACACTATCATTTACCTGTTTAGCAAGATACTGTGGTGGTGTTTGCAGCATTTTGCTGTCTTTTCCAAAAGTGTATGCAGACAGCCCAACTCATGTTAACTCAGAAACAGATACAACATATTTGGGATAATAAGCCCTATGCTTTGATTTTGTGGCTATTGTCAGCCTAAGTGCTGGTAAATTCAGGCATTTCTGCTGTGTGATCCACTATGTAATGCAAACAAACAAAATAGGTTTTGATTAATTGCATTGAAGTCCTTGATGAAAAGAACTATCTGAAGGAAGGCATTGTTGCTTCTATGCTGAAAAATTGGGTTACTTCATGTAAATATGGGGTTTTCATGCATGTTAATATCCTAATTGAATTTGCAGTGTATTCACAATTTTTGTACACCAGAACATGCCACATGGCTCTCCCTGCACTCCAGAAAGGTGTTTTTCTTCTGTAGGCTCTGTGTAATATCTCCCAGCCTTGAGAATGTGTTTCAGATACTGTAGTCAATGCAGCTAAAGGAGGACAGGTTATTCTGTTCTCCCTGAAAAAGAGAACTACTCTTCTTCACTTGATCAGCATCTCTGCCTGCTACCACCTGAATTAATTAGATTTCCATTGAGTTGTTAAATATACATTTCCAATGTATGTTAAATGTATATTTAATATTTCAGCTATAAAAATACTCCACATCGGGAAGTGGTGCTCAGGGACATGATTTAGTGGAGGGTTGTTAGGATAGTGTGGTAGGTTGCAGTTGGACTTGATGATCTTTAAGGTCTTTTCCAACCTGAGCAATTCTATGATTCTATGATCTACAAGGACGTAACAGTGGATACTATAGAGCATATATAGCATATAATAGGCTTTAGAAGGTTTTTTTTTTTTTTTTTTTTTTTCTGACTGTAGAAGAACACATGCTTTGACTTATCCCTAATTCTATTTCTAATGCATTTCTTATGTTTTGAGTGCTTTCCATCTGGTTACAGCATCTTTGGCCCAATCTGAAGTTTGATTTGTATGTGGCTGTTCAGCTCAGGCAGCAAAAGCTTTTGAGTTACACTTAAACCCTCTCCATAAATGACTTTTTGTAGAATTCTAGAATATTCCAACTTGGAAAGGACCCACAGAAATCATTGTGTCCAACTCCTGCCTCCACACTAGTTTGCACCACCTGAGGATCAAACCATACTAATGAGAGTGTTGTCCAAATGCTCCTTGAACTTCTTTCGCATCCTTTAAAATCGCCTCTGACATCACTTTCCAGTCTTCAAAGATCACCATAATGCTCATAAAAAACTGTCATTTGAAACCTGTGGAGCAGGAGATGAGCTATGGTTATTGCTGCTGCGTGGTTTCGGAATTGCCTACACACGTAGGTTGTGCTAAAATTGTCAGATGCATCTGTAATGTTCCTTATTTTTTTTTACTGTGAGTTCACAAATACAGCTACTATCATGCTTTGTTGTGCTTTTAACAGAACAAATCTCAAATTTCTCTTTGGCCCTTGTCTACCTAGGGCTCCAAACACAATGGAAATAGTGTCAAGCCAGTAGAAAATGAGAGAAAATGAGAGGGCAGGTAGGGTTTGGCTAACACCACCAGGATACTCATTTCTAGAAAGACTGTAGATGGGAAGACTATTTTGTTTTACCCAAAAAGGAATCTGTATAGCTAATGAATTACTAATCCTAAAACAACATCCTTATAGTGTTGCAGAGGATCCAGCAGAGAAGAATAGCTGAGAAGGAAATTATTAAATGTAACATAAAAGCTTCTGAATCTTGATAACTTGTTTTAGGCTCATCAGAATTTAGTAAATAAATAAATAAATGGAGAGGAGGGGAAAAACAGATTGGAGATGTGTTTATTTTCCCCAGGGAGAACTTGAACATCCGCTGAAGCCCAGGAGAGAGTGTTAATGAAGTAAGCAGCATCAGGGGAGCTACTTGACATAATACAATCTTTTATTTTATTTATGGGGAACTGATTTCTCAATCAAAGTGTCTGATGTTAGCTTTCAAAGAGCATCCATGAGGAGATGAGAAAAAACCTGCAGGGACTCTCACCTTATTACAGGCTTTTAACCGATCAGTTAGTGATTTTATTAGAAGTGTACAAGGAAACTCTGTCAGGATTCAGCTCAGACTCAAGGTACAGCTTCGGATGTGAGGCTGAAAATTAGACAAAGCAGCCTGCCTGTGCTGCTTATAACACCTTGGATAGCAGTGAGTCTCTAACTGGGACATCAGCTACCGAAACAAAAATTGGAAGTGTGAGAGAAATCCAAGTCTGGAGAACAATGGACTGCATCTGTCTCAGTAAATAAAACAGTTTTCCTAAAGCCGCTGCCCTCCTTCTAGGATGATGTAGCCTTGCTCTTAGTGCTGAGGATAACCTCCATTCCCTTTTGTACTGAGCCTCATCAGGCATTGCCTGTGAGAATATATAGAATCATAGAGTCGCTTGAGTTGGAAGGAACCTTTAAAGACCAACTGGATCAACTCCCCTGCAGTGAATAGTAACATCTACAGCTTGGTCGTGTGCTCAGAGCCCCATCCAGCCTGACCTTGAACCTCTCAAAGGATGGGGCACCCACCACCTTTCTGGGCACCTCTCTGGAGAGCTGGTGCTTCACTAACCTTACTGTAAAAACTTTTTTCTTATATCCAATAAAGAATCCAATAAATCTCCTCTCTTTCAATTTGAAAAAAAATTCCCCTTGTCCTGTCACATCAGACCCTGGTAAGTGTCTGTCCTCCTCCTTTCTTAACTAAGGGGCTGGCATTAATACCATGCCATCTGCCTTGTGCCACTGAAAAGTTCAGATGTAACCACATAGACTCAGCGCTCCATAGCTCCCCTCCTAGAGGACAGTAAAACAGTATTTTACTTCTGGGGAATCAATTCTAGAAAGAAAATAAGAAAATGCTTGATTTGAACTCGTAAAGGAAAATAAAATAATTCCTTTGTCTGCCTACTTGGTGCTACTTGCAGTGTCAGTGAAAATAAGCCGTAGCATCCCCAGTAGCCTCAAGTGTGCTTGGAACTTGAAAAGGATCATTTCCCAAAGCTCAATACAATTGCCAGCCTGGAAGGTGAGAAGGAGAAGTGTTGTGAGCCAGCAGACAGGTGGATTCCTAGAGGAAATCCCCTCCAATATCCAGCCCAAACCCCTCTTTGTTTAATAATAAGTAGGAAAGAATTAATAGAAATAAGTGAGCACATGTGCATATGCAATTTACTGCATGCTTACATGTAGAGTTAATGAAAATGGAAAATATAAAGTTAACAAAAGTGAATACAAATTACAACCTCACCCATACAGGTAATAAATGAAAAAAATTAAAAGATTCATTTGAACACTAATGACAGTAGAAAAGTCTGCATTGTAGGTTCTAACATCCTCCATTATTATCAAGTAAAAGTAGGAATGGAAAAGGAAAGCCAAAACACCAAAGACAAATTTCTGTTCAGTATCTAGAGTAACACTGGAAGGTGCTTTAAGTCCATCTGATAAATTGAATAGATATTTCTCTATTGGAAATGCAGAAGATGCAAGTTGGCATAGAATAAAGCTTTATGTTTCCTGAATCAATTGTTTGAAGTAACATGTGCCCACAAGTGTTGTAAGAATAGCTGATTCAATTTAACCACTCATTTCAAGTATATATAACCCTGAAAATCCATTGTGATAGGAATGAGGAAGGTCAGCAAAGTAGGAAGTTCAGACCAAAGCAGAAATACAGGATTTCACAGAAAACAGCATGTTTGTAATGCTCGTCAGCATGCTGCCATGAAAAATAGGTATTGTCAAATATATTCTTACTGTTTGTTTAATACTGTATATTTTTAATCAGCCAAAACAAACAAGCCACTGTTCTTTCTCATTCTGGGCTGTAATTTATTTCTTAAAAAGAGAAAGAAAAACAAAAGCAAAACAAACAAACAAACAAACAAAAACTCAGAGTATGGTACAAACACTGATGGAAAAAACTGTCATACTGCTAACAAAAAACATCCAATTTTCTCTGTTGCTTGTTAAATGCTATATTGTAAATTAGACCTCTTGCCTTCCCTTCTCAAACTCATGCACTTCTAGCATCTTAGTGCAGATATCAGGAACTATATGACAACGAGGATTTCTGTAGCATTTCATTTTAAGACTAAGCATGCTGTGTCTTCTTCTTTCACCTCACTTTTTCATCATTTTTTTCCCGTGCCTTTGCCTTGCCTTGCCTTTTGCCCTCCCTTACCTTTTGCCTTGCCTTGCCTTCCCTTCGTTTCCCTTCTCCATTCGCCCCCCATTTCCAAGTTAGATATCAACAGATGCAGAAGTCAGAACAGCTAGCTAACTTGAACTCCTGAAATCTACAGAATGTGAAGTTATTAAAGCCCCCCCCTTTTTTTTTTCCTCTTGGTGGCCTAGTTTTCTGCCCAGCTAGTGAACTGAAAATGCTCAGTGAAGGTCAGATGAGAGCCTGGGCTGCTACAATAGAAGTTGCAGGAGAATGTAATCAAAAGGAGGGAATGGGAAAAGGGCAGGGAAATGGGACCACAACAGGGACCTGTTACATCAACTCAGCCAACTCACTGAACATTACTGACAGATGTTTGGTCAGGATTACACAGATCAGTACTCCAGATCTGCGGCAGTGCGGAGTATCTTAAATCTCATAACAGGATTCTGCTTTTTATGAAACAATTTATTTATTCCTTCTTTAGAAGACATTTAAGAAAGTAGCTTTTGTGATGACCATCAGAACAATCTCTCTTTTGGGTTCTGTCAGTGTATTTTCTTTCTTTTACCTCAGTGTTAAAAATCACCAAACCTTCCCATACTTTTGTAATGCATCTCCTTCTCCATTCCAAATCTGCACTAAAATCAATCAAGGTACACAATAGAGGTGTGCACTGAAATAAATTCATCAGCTTCAATCTGCAAACAGGTGTTAAAGAGTTGACATCAAATACCTTTCAGAAAGCCTTACATAGAATCATCAAAGCACTAGGGTTGGGAAAGAGCTCTAAGTGAAAGCAGATTCAACCTATCAGTTCTTAACAAGTGAAACACTAGCTTTGTCTCTATACAACTTTTGGTAATCTGTTGTGTTCTTTAAGAATTTTCATGGTACTCTATTAATTAACTCTATGGAGACAATTGACTCTAACCCAACTAAAATCAGGACAGCTTTCAAAATTTATTCTGTGTCAGGTTGTTCTACAAAGTCTTACATTCAATTAAATTTAAACCAGGAATATGTGATTTGTAAAGAGAAGTCATATCTTTTCATAAAACTGAAAAAAAAAAAAAAAAAAAAAAAAGAGAGAGCTATTGAGCATACAAGTCTTATACAAGTCTTTTTTTCTTCTTGGGGACAGAAGCAAATGTCAAGCAAAGTACAAATTGGAAAAGATTGTTCTTGTTTAACTTAATTAACATACTTAGACAATTTGAGTCAATTTCCCTGCTGTGGAGCAGGGAAGATATTAACAATCTGAGAGATGTTCATGTTATAAGGTCTCCTGGGACAGATAATTTAGCACCTGTATAGCAGAGGGGAAAAAACTTAGCTTCTACTTAGTGAGGAAAAAAAGTGATTATGATTAATATACAATAAAATCAGAGTTTGGAGAACTTATTCTACAGAAATTCTGTAGAATTTATTTTGCCATCATCAGTATTTCTATTAGTGAAAACTGGAGAATTGTGACTTGTGGCATTTTCAGACCAGACATAGATTATATCCTCTTAGGTTTACCACCAAGCTGAACATGTACATTTACATGTACATTTGGAGACACTATGAAAAACATTGTTGGAAGACTCAAGTTGGAAAATTCTCTGATCCTGAAGTCAGTTTAAGGCATCTTAGGAAATGACTTCAGATTAAGATGAAGATTTGTGAAATCATATTTTTGCGGTATTCACAAATAATATGTAATACTAAAACTTGGTGTCTACTGTTTATACAGTAATAAAATTATAACTAATGAGCTTCATAACCATTCCTGTACTTCTACAGAAAAGTTATAATCTTTAAATAGTTACAGTTTATGTTCAGAAGACATGGGTAAAATGTTAGTTATGTATAAAAATCTGCTTGTCCTGCCCTAACATCTCATGTGTAAGAAAATACAGCATATTCACAGGTCTGATGTAATGTTCACTTTAGTCTTGCTACTGGGTAAATGGAGCATCACATCCTATCTTATTAAGTATATCCACTGTACCAAACATTTCTACCATTGAACTAATGTCTGTCAAAATAGCCAGACTGAGTAATTTATGCAAAACTGGTGAAGATCCTAATCTAATATAGTACAACTGAGCATGGCATAATAGAGTAATTGCTTTGTAATTCTAGTAAATGACAACTTCAGTGTCCCTGGTAATGTGGAAGTAAGTGGCAGAAATGAGAGATGGTTTGTCATGGACAGTGAAGGTGTCAAAGTAAACAGAACAGCAGCATGGTGTATATCATAAAGGTGCTTACAGCGAGAGTGGGGTTGGTTTCTTCTCACTGGTGGCAGGTGACAGGACGAGGGGAAATGGCCTCAAGTTGCGTCAGGTTAAGTTTGGGTTGGATATCAGGAAAAACTTCTTAACAGAAAGGGTGGTTAAGCACTGGAATATGCTCCCCAGGGAGATGGTTGATAGACCATCTCTGGATGTGTTTAAGAACCATTTGGATGTGGTGCTCAGGGAGATGATTTAACAGAGGGTTGTTAGAGTTAGGGTAGTTTGGTTAGGTTGCGGTTGGCCTTGATGATCTTTAAGGTCTTCTTCAACCAGAGCAATTCTATGATTCTATGATTCTATAGATTTTCATTGCATACCACTGGATTATTACTTAGGTTCTGTGAATATATGTGGCCAACATGTAGTTTCATCTGTTGTAATTTTGCTTACTTAGTAGTATCATTTTACATACAAATGAATATATTACAGAGTAAAGCACCCATTAAGCTTTAATTCAGCTCGGTTTTTTCTTCTTCTTCTTCATTTTTTTTTCCCTGTAATCAAAAATGAAAGGTAAAACCTTAATGGGAACAAAAGCAGGATAATGCAAATGCTCCTGAAAATATCTGTCTCTAGGACAACTCTTGTACACTGGGTTCTTCTTTCTCTCATCTCATTTATAAGACAAAACTTCTCCCCAGGCACTCTTATATGTAGCATACGAATTTCAAACTAGTAAATATACAGACGTCACTACATTGATAAAGCCTATTAGACTCCCAGAAACTGTATTGATTAGTTAGTGAGATACTTAATCATGTTGTCAGAATTAAGTGTTGTTTTAATAGTCCCCTTTACCCATTTAATTATTTCTCTTGTTCATTAATAGTGTATGAGGCCTAAGGCTAAAAATGTGGCAAAAGGATTAGCAGTTTCTGCAGAGATTTGACTAGCGCGTATGCCGTGGTATTGAGATATTTTATCCTGGTAATCAGGATTACAATTTGCTCTTGGTTTGTGCTTTCAGTGAGTTCCAGTCCATGGAAAGTGGCAGTATGACAGTCCTCAGATGTGAAGTGTGAGCTCTCATGGTCTCAAACTGATTCCCATAAATGCTGGGAAATGTCCTAATTGTTATTGATTCTATATATATATATATTTTCTATTTGAAAAGATTTATTTTGTGGAACAATGCTTCATTAGAAACTTTGAAGCTTTTGAATGAAATATTTTTCATCCTAAGAAAGATCCTGTAAATATTTTATTAATGATCCTATTTTAGCAGCTGGGATGTTTATCAATTTCAGTAAAAACAGAAGCATCTTCCATCATGTATTGAAAGGGTACAACAGCCAAAAACTACTTTAATCCCTTTGCAGTTCTAATGGGTTTTATTCTGACACGTTGTTCACACTTCCTACAGGTTATACAGCACCTATTGACATTTTTACACAGTCACTTTTTTGGATATATGGAGCTCCATTCCCTCCCTACCCCCTCCCCCCCCCCCCCTTTTTTTATTTACAAGGAAGTTTCTGATACATGAAAAACGTCACATGTCTTATTCAGAGGAGAATAAGAATATTTTGTGACCTCTTGCCATCGCAGGGGTTGACCACGTTGAAAAGCTGTTGCCTTTTCCTTATGATATTTTCATGCAGGACCTTATCTAGGTAAATTAAATCAGTTAGTGGTATAATTTTTACTTCAGATAGTCATGTAGTGCTTTTCTCCTTCAGTAATTTTATATAAAATCTAACTAAGTGATCATAAATCATTAAATCTGAATATCAGAACACTTCTCAGAAAACTGAAGTCAAATAGAAAAATGACTATATATGAAGCATATGATATGCCAAAAGTGGGTAGAACTTTAGTTATTAGAGAAGCAAGCAAACTTACTATCCCAGGTCTTACTTGATAGAGTTTTCCATTTAACAAGGATTTTTTAAGTGAAAACAGCATGACAAACAAAAGTGATTAAATGATTGCAGCTTCATCTGTCTTTGTCACTCAATCAGTCAAATTAGTTGGGCTCCTTAGAAACAGCTACAGAAGCTCTGAAGAGAGGAGTCCATCAGTTTTTATCCCATGGATTTGGTCTCTCTCAGAGATAGAGCCATCAGCGGAGATTGATGGGCTCCTACCTAAAGACTGTGAACAAAACAAGTAGTGTTTTAAAATATAACTGGAAAGTGAAAGCTTTTTCTTTTGTAAAGACCGTTATTAGAGTGCATTACTGGATAATATCGTTGAGCCACCATCTCTGCATTTTGCTCTATGGAATGCAGAGTTTGGAAGCAAACCGATTACATTTCTGTATAGGATCTGCCTATCTACACATAAACCTTCTAAGTCATATGGTGTTGATTTAAAATCAGGGCACAGTCCTAAATATGTTTTGAAATACATCTGCATAGGCCTAGCACCATCTTGTCCAGGGCCTTGGGACATCTGCAAGCCAATCAAATTCGGTGAAAATCTTGAAATTCCACAAGGACCAGGCTACTGGACAGGAAAGAAAATAAGTCCAATCCGCACTCAAACAATTTTCTCAGGGCCATGTCCGTCCAGTTCAGTTTTGAATGTCTCAAATAGGAGATGGAGTATGGGGAAATCCATACTTCAATAGGTATTTGTGCCAATATTTGATGATCCATATAGCAGAAGAATTTACCCAATATCTTGTGCTCCATCCTGTGCACATTGCCCCATTCTTCCAACATACACCATGTTCTGCCTTCCCATTACACAGTTGTAGATAGCAGTAAGATGGCCCATGAAACCTTCCCTCCAGTCTGAACAGTTGAAGCTTACAGCATCTTTTCATCTGTCCTGAGTTCCAAGGTCTTTTTCCAGCCTGCAGCCTGGATCATTGGAAAAAGTTATTCTGCAGTTTTCTTTGTCTTTTCCTTTTTCATGAAGTTTCTGTCAGCTCATTTTTTAAAATATTTTTGAAGTCATTCTGAAAAGCAACCCATCCTCCAGAATACTGACTGTTCTCCCAGTGTACAGTCAATACAGCAGGGCAGTGTTACATGAATGACTACAAGTCATGAGCAACAGTGGCTTGGTTTGGGAAGGAACAGTTCCTCTCACTGCTCTTCAGGCCAGTTGCTATATTTGGTGTGCAAAAATATCCAGATTTGGTTTAGTATTTGTCAAGTGACCTTGATGCAAAAATCCTATGCAGGCTTAGAAGACAACTGTATTTTCTTATAGTGCCACGTTTGACCCATTTCATCCTGGGCCTGTTGCAAGTATCTCCAAAAAGTACAATGAAAGCCTTAACAGTTTAATTTGGGAAGTTTTTGGAAGCAAATCATTCCAGATCTGAAAGAACATTCACATCACCAGGCACTCTGAAATTATTCTGCAGGTTCCTGCTTTTGGTGCATATTGCATATGGCTGATTTATTCTCTGATACAGCACTACTGCTCTTGTATGCAGATCTTTTTGTATACCGATAAAAGCTTCTGAAGCTGTCAACTTAAAAGTTTATTGAAAAAAAGAAAGAAAAGTTTAGCTTACCTACACACCTATGTCTCTGCTCTTGATATTGTGCATATATTAATGTATTCACAGTTAATAATTGAGATATATACAACCCATTTAGCAAGATGAGCTGGACATCTATTATTAACTGTTGAATCAGCAAACTGTAATCAGACACAGACCATGGGGCTCTTATTGCTTTGTCCATGAAATTAACAGAGTTTCCAGTGTAACTTCAGCAGTGTTTATGCTCTGTTCAGCATGGGGTTATGAACTGCTTTGCTGTTGTGTTTGAGGAATACATTATATTACTGAAGCAGTCAATAACTATAAGTTGATTCTCCTCTGCACATGCTGTTGCTAGAGCAGATATGAATCTGGACTTCCATCGTAGTTTAAACAATTTGAAAAGTGTGTACAAGTGTAGAAAAACAAAAACAAACTCTACCACAGTTGAAATTATTTAAAAATAAGAAATGGGTCTTAAGCTAGAAAGCTCAACTTTCAATTTATTTAGCTTATAAAAGATCAAGAGCTGAATTGACTATAATGCATAATTAAATACCTCTATAAACAGGTTGTAAACTCTGACAGAGTTTTCCTTTACCTTTTTTTTATTATTTCATTTCTTCATTTCAAATAAAGCAGAGAGAGATGTATCAGGAAGCAGCAGCTACAATTAAGGATTGTACACTGATATTATAAATAGAACATAAGCTTATAAATAAGAAACAATGTGTTAGAAGTGAGGATGATTAAAAGTGCAAGTTAAGCATCAAAGCTTTCAATTTGCATCTCTTGATTACTTCAGGTGAAGATGAAGTGTATTGCTTAATTATTTATTTCAGCCAAACATAATGCATTGTGAGAAAAAAAAAACAACAAACCTTTGATTGTATGGTCTGCTGAATACATGAAATGAGACAAAAAGTCAGACTAATTGCTACAGAAACTTTCTCATATTTCAAAATTTTCAGTCTTTAAATGATTATAGTAAAGCCAGCTTTAGTGGAGCTTATTT
Organism: Gallus gallus; assembly: GCF_016699485.2. Lineage (NCBI taxonomy): Eukaryota > Metazoa > Chordata > Aves > Galliformes > Phasianidae > Gallus > Gallus gallus. The sequence goes on from NC_052535.1 coordinate 86,190,913, forward strand.
TTAAACACTCAATTATAGTATCATAGAATCACCAAGGTTGGAAAAGATCAGGTTTTACTGACTAAACCCAAAAATGAAATTCACGCAAGATCATTTCCAGAAAATCTTGATGAAGGAAATGGCTTTTTCTCTACCCTTTCATCACAGTCAAAGAAAGGGTTTTCTAATTGAGGCTCTGGTCTGATCCACAGGACATCTAAATCCTGCTGGAGACTGCAGGCAGAGCGTAGGCGCTATGCTTCTTTTTCCTAGACCCTTATCTGAGATGGAGGTAACAAGATTTTTTCTCCTCTCCATTACCTTTCTTGGCTGATTAAATACTGATTCAAGAGCTCTTAACCAGATGTCTTCATGTATTACAGCCCTGTACTGGTATTTAAGACAAAGTATTGTTCTATTATGTACCACTGTTGTGCTCAGCACAATGGGGCCTCTATCCCTTCTGGTGCTTTTCAGGCAACAAGAACACAAAATAAAGGATACCAAATTAGGCAGAAGCATGACAACTTTTTTTTTTTTTTAATTAATTGCTAATAGTTTTATGGGACTGATGATTAAAGAAATACACCCTACTGTTGAACTGCTTGCCTGCTTAACTACCTGTGATGTTGGTTTGCCAAAATTCACAGTACACACTTTGAACACAAGTAAGTAGAATGTGGTAAGTACAGAAAACAGAAGGAAATACTATAAGAAAAGGATACAAGACAGAAAAGAAATGCAAATGAGCTGCTTTTATTGCATCCTAATGAAAGTAGTAGTGATGTATAATAAGTTTTCTATTCCAATTTGAATTTTCTTTGGGCTGGTTAATGAAATCCCAACAATTTTGACAGAGGCAGAAGAAAGTTTTTGCATTTATTCTGAGTGACTATAGAGGACATTACCATGACTGGAATCTTTTTGGTGTGCTTTGAGGCCTAAAGATAAATTTCACCATCAAGAGATGTTTACAATGAAATATTGGTGCTTTTTAAAATTATTTTATTTTTGTGTGTGTGTGGCTTTCATTTTGTTTTGTCTTTTTAATTTAAAGGAAAAGTCCTTTGAGACATCTCATTTTCCTCAAACCTGAGGATATCCAATTAAGTTGGCCAACAGAGGAAAAAAAAATAAAAAGGAAAATCATTGAAGAACCTCAGAAATCTGCTTCTGGCTTTATAGATGTAACCAAGACATGAATGACAGGTTTCATTGTACCCCATTTCAATGGCATTTCGAATGTGTCATTTCCTTTGGTAGTGGTGGATCAAAGTTGAGATATGTTTGAAAGATTTTCATAAGAGTAGAAAAAGGTGGCACTTTCCTCTCAATAACTTAATCTCACTGCTTGTCTGCATAACAAATACATGTTTTATGGCCACTTCAAAGAAAATGAAATGCCTTTATTTCCCCTTTCCTCTACCATTTCTCTGAAAGTCAAGAACATGGCTTCAAAGTACCCGTTAGCATGGGTTATTAAGTTTGGTGGATGGTGGTTTTGAAACTGAGCATCTCTTGTAACTAAGATTGAAAGCTGCTATAACTAGTTATGTAAAAATAAAATTATATGCACTCTGGAAAATTTTTGAAGGAAGCTTGAAGCATTTCCATCCGAAGCAGTGTGTGCATTTGATAGTTATAAAATAGATAGAAATAAAAGATAAAGTTAATGGATTAAATTTTAGATCAGCTTCCAAACCTTAAAAGGTATTTGAAGTTCTTCTTCACCTTGTTCCACTTTTTATAGTATAACACTTTAAGAAATGCCTTTCCCTCTTAATTGTTAAGATAGTGTTAATAGTTCAGCAGAGACATAAATAAGGCCATAAAGCCAAACACAAAATTCAGCTTATGTCATGATTCAAACTGCAGATTCGATCACACTACTTCACTGAAAACATTGTTTAATTACTGTCTCCACCTTCCATCTCTGCTTATGGAGTTTTATGAGGGCAGGAACTGTCTGATAGAGTAACTTGGCTAAAAAAGGGAACAGCTTTCTAGCAATGGAGATGTTTTGCAGTCTGATGATCTGCAGTATAAACATAATGCTGTGTATCAGATGCACTGATTAACTTATATTACAAAACAGGGAAGCTACCCCACGACACGTGTGAAGAAGGGCTATCCTCTTCTCCTCAGAATTTCGCACATATTAGAAGGGATATTTATTATGTCTCCTTGCAAATCCTGTCTGGCAGATGTGGCACTAACCTCCACTCTCCCTGCTCCATGTGCAACTCTTTGCCTTCAGCTGCAACTGAGGCAAAAAAGGACACACGGTTGCCTGAAATGTGGTGTCCTGGACTATAAAGAGATCATAACCCCTGACAAGACTCTCCCTGAGTCTCCTAATCTCAGAGAGAGATAGATGGATTCCATCCATTTACAACAAAAAAATGGTTCAGCCTTTTGAGTGTTCCTGTGTCTCCACCAGATATGGATGGAAGGCAGATAATTTGCCTTCCAGAGGTAAAAGCTGGATAAATGAAGTCTGTTTCAAGAGAAACAAAGTAGATTCGAGTAGACTACTTTCATGAAAATTGTCTACTAGAGAGACGACTAGAGAAAGGAAAGAAGATCTGATAATAAGAAAATACATTTGTAAGCAGCTATGCATTTACTCTCTGCAGAGCATATTATGTCATTAGCAGTTTGAGGATTGGTTTTCTGCTAATGGAACAACTCTGATTCATAGTATCAACATCTGCCCTAATTAGATAAAAAGAAATTAAAATATCTTGCAATGATGCATATAATCCTTAGCTGACTGTATAAGGTAAAGCAAGCACAGTCTATATCATCTCCTCACTACAAGAAAGACACTGAGGTCCTGGAGCTTGTCCAGAGAAGGGCAGTGAGGCTGTGAAGGGTCTGAATCACAAGTCTTAGGGTTAGCAGCTGAGGGAACTGGGATTGTTTAGTCTGGAGAAGAGGAGAGCCAGGGGAGACCTTATTGCTCTCTATAACTTCCTGAAAGAAGGTTGTGGCAAGGTGAGAGTTGGCCTCTTCTCCCAGGAACTGTGGTAGGTTGAGAGGGAATGGCCTCAAGCTGCTCCAGGAGAAGTTCAGGTTGGTTATTAGGAAAAACTTCTTCTCCAAAAGAGTGCTCAGGCATTGGCACAGGCCTCCCAGGGAAGTGGTGGAGTCACCATCCCTGGAGGTGTTCAGGAAATGTGGAAAAATGTGACACCAAGGGACATGATTTAGTGGTGGTAGGTAGATGATTGGACTAAATGATCTTAGAGATCTTTTCCAAACATAATGATTCTATGATTCAATGATTAAGAGTTTGGATCTCAGTTCAGTGCTAACAGAACAGATTTGTAGTATCCACATTCACACTAATTAGATAAGAAGAAATTAAAATATCCTGCACTGATGTATATAATTCTTAGCTGACTGCCTAAAGTGAAGCAAACAAAATCTATAGCACTAATTCAAATACTGTCAAGTTAGCTATGTGGGATGTTTGGAAATAATCTTTACCATCTTGTTTATCTGAGTTTATGAACGTAAGGTCTGGGTGTGACATTTACTGTCATACCTGATATAACCATATCAATTCTTGTGCAAATATTCAGAACATCCTTTAAAGCTATGGAACTTTTCCTGGTAGGATAAGCTAAAAAATCTTCCCTAGAAAACAAGAGGAATGAGAAGACATTCTTGGAAGGCTTAAATGTGGGTGTTGCTTTACAGATCAGGACTTTTGAACTATAATATCAATGACATAATTTCTACTATAGCGCATCATATGGGGAGATTGTAGGAAAGTACACCTCTGAGGACAGTGGTGCAAGATGCTATATGGTTTAGCTGATTGTTGAAGACTCTTTAGGAATCCAGAGACCCTGTTACACATTTCAGGTAAATTTATATTTATGTAAACTATATAATTTTGTTTCTCTTGGTCACATTACATAGCCTTGTCAAAAGCAGGACAAATAAGAAATCTCTAGAGTCAGACTGTCAGAAGAGCCCAATAGTGATTTTGAAAGATACAAAAGACCTAACTAGAATAAATATATTAGCATTCCTCTAATACAAACCTCTCTAAAGAACCTTTTTGACTCTCAAAAATACTGGAATTAAAAGTAGAAACAATTCAGGATCTCCATCACCAGAGAAAACAACTCTTTTCATGATGAACTGGAACGAAAGGTTTCATGATTGGGCCATGTAATAGAAATGCTAAGTCATGGCTTCAACCAGTGTTTGAACACCTGGTAGGAAGGCAGGACCAACTCAGGGTTGCTCAGATGCATGCAATGCACCTGAGTGACTGTAAGGGGTGGAGCCAGGATCCACCCCTTCCCAGACCTCATTTAAGGGTTGGCAGTGGAGGTAAGGGTTTCTTCTCTGGAGATCCCTGCTTACCTGAGGACTTTCCAGGCCTTTTGAAGGTAAGCTGGTTTTCTTTGTCTTATTTTTTGCAGCTAGTGCTGTCCTGTCTAAGGAGATTCTTTCAATCTGTAGCCTGAGGTGCTGCTGTTCTGCTGCCTTGTTATGTTTTCTATTGCTTTACTGGCTGTTACATATTAAAACAATGGGATAATGATAGAGGTAGAACCTGAAAGATGTGAAATATGTTTGGGTAAAGTTACTACACGTACTGCTGGACAAAAACTTGTCACCCATGAGGTATGGGGTTTTGGGGCATGCACAAGTTGATAGTATGAGCTCTGTAATTATTAGTAAAAATAAAAGGGCTCTATCAGCAGATCTCAATAACTGTGCCACAAAGAATTAGAATCCTTTGTAAAATAGGAAACTGAGACATATAGAGCTGTGGAGTGACTGACAGTCATCCGCAAGGCTAATGTCAGCTCTGGGAACAGAACCAAGGACATTGTAATCCCTGGACAGAAATACTCAAGTTATCATTCCTTTCTTCCCCAAATACCATTCTGTCAGTGAATCATTATCTTGATCTGGGAACGTTGTTTTTCAGGCCTTTGTGCCCATTCATTTTCTGGTGTCCCTATTAAATAGATGATTTTTATCCCCTGGTGATTCCTGTCATGAGAACATCTGTGCATGGGGATGGACAAAAAGTCCCTGGAGTACTGATCCTATTATCCAGCTCCCAGAACACGTAATGTTCTGCTCTCTACAAAACACAATGGATTTGATTCAACAACATAAATATAGAAACCATCAATTTCCCAAATAGCTAATTATTTTTGAAAGGGATACATTGCTACTTTTTTTAGAAGGGCAAATACTTACAAAACAGCTGTTTTCACCCATTTTACTTCAAAAACTGTCAGGGTCTAGATAGCTTTTATTAGTTTAAGAATCACAGTTGCTCTTCGAACTTCTGGGTAGGAAGAAAACAGAGCAATAAAGAATGGTTTTAGAAATAATTAAAACTTGAAAAAAATCATAGCAACTGTTTGGGAAACAACTCATACTGAGAAGGCAAGGACATTTCAGCTAATCTTGGCTACATCTGATCCAGAGAACCACAGAATTCTTCAGGTCAATGGGAACTTCTGAAGGTCTCCATCCTATCTCCATGTTCTTAGCAGGTTCATTTAGTACTGTTTGCTCTGGAAATGTCACAGCCTTTCTAGAAAGAGCCAGATTTCCAATCACCTTCACAGAAAGAATGGTTTTTATATGCTTGAACAAAATTGCTTGAAGTGTTTTATTTTGTGCCTGTTTCTTCTTATCCTTTCACTGAGCTCCACTGAGAAGTTTGTCTTTATGTCACTGTCAGAACTTGATGAATATTGATTAAAATCCAGCAACTGACTTTTACAACTGTCCCAGATTCACCATGCTTATAACACCTTGGCTTTGGTTCAGTTTAGTAGAGTGATGGGTGAATGGGCAAACCACTTAGGCCTTGTTTTTTTTTAAGAAAGTAACTTGTAAAAAAATAATAATAATAATAAATTCTGCTAAGGTAATTCTAGTCTTGAGGCTAACAAAAATGATAATTACCCTTGCACACTCACAGCTTTGTCTGATTTCAGGTTCCTCCTGCCTTTTTTTATTCTGTTTTAAGCTCCTTCCTGCTTTTTTCCCCACTTTTCCTTTCAGATGAGTTCATTTTCAGTTTTGGAAATATAAGAGCCATTTTCAGGTTCAGAAATATAACAGCCATCATATTCAGATATTAAAAAAAAAAAAAAATCCAGAAAGGAATAGCTCTTCTGCTAGTTGGAGATGCACATTACTGTGTTTACAGGGCTTTAATTATCTACTTCCTGTTAGTGGGAACTGCAGCAAAGCATACATCAAAGCTCCATCTGCAGAACTCATGCAGCATGACACTGTGTGAGCCAGAAACTAAAATACAGTGCCAATGGCACAAAGTAGCACGCCAGTTTGCCTGCTGACATCACTTGAGGTGTATCTTATTACTGAGAGCAAGGAGCGTTCATTTGGCTTGGTACATCAAGGATGTCGGTCAAGGGCTCCCATCTTTGCACATAATCTAATGAAAATGGGAAAGGATACTTAATAGTAAAAGATCATTGTCATCCTCACCATCAGTATATGAATTCACTCTTCTTTGTGAAGACTACTGGGAACTGGTACCAGGGGCTCTTTTATTGAACAAGTGGTGTCTGAATCCTGATGCTACACCCGAATGGTATAGCACCAGAGTTATATTATTCAGATAAAAACTCCACAGCATAAATGGAGTTTGAGAGTCAATGTACTTTTCAAGACTGAAGATGTGGGGACCTGAAATTATTACCTAACAGTAGTAACTTTATCAGTATCTTTAAAATCAGTAACTTTAACAGTAATTTTAAATAGCTTACAAAATCAAATTAAGAGCTGAAGTTACTGACAATCTTTATTTAAGGAAGTAACGAGAGAAGGTTTTCATGTATTTCATCATATTTATTTTTTTAGCTGTAGAGAATTAATCAAAGAAATCCTGACTTGAAAATATAAAAACTTTAGCTCCCAAAATAACCTCTCCTAAAAATAAACTGTAGCTCATAGAAAGTACATTTGTATTCCACAGTATAAATAATAGTTTACTGTTGTGGTTTTAAATGATATTTCTAAATTCAAATTTTGAGGATAGCAGAATTAAAAACTGAAGTACTTGAAATATTTGGTTATTCAGAGAATACTTCATTTCAGTCCAGATAGTCCTGGCTTCAGCAGAAGATAGCCATCCAGTAAATTATTCCCTGTTAACTAAATAAAAGGTATTATTTTTTTTTAACATGAACTAGGGTAACAACCAACCATTGCTAATTCTTTTCAGTGATTATACTTGTAGTTTCACATTGCAAAATACAATGATTCACTGAGTTGGAAAACATCATTATTTTTCTTAGTTTTCAGAACTTTCTTGCTTAAAGTGTAATAAAGGATGACACAATTTTCAGATAGACCTATCTATCTGAATCTATATATTTAACTAAACTCTAAGAAAATCTTTGCCTGGAAATGTTATTAAGCTATTGATACAAATAGAATAAATAAAACAACTTTTGAAGTCGTGTGGCAGTAACTAACAGTAATGAAGCATTCTGGTTACAGTTGTAAGAAAGTGCTCAAAGCTACACAGAGTGAAAAACAACAGCAGAAGAGAGCATAGTTTGGAAAACCTGAGCTGAATACAAAGGTGAAGTTATGCTGTGAGCTTGAATGGAAGAACAGATCAATCACTCTCCCTAAAAAGGCAGATCAATACACTGTAAACCCAGTGAAAGCTGAAATAAAAGATCAGGAATTATTAGCCAGGATCACTCTAACACAGGTAAAGTTGCTTCTGCCTGCATCTTCAGAGCTACTGTGCTTGTGCTCGTATGATATTGTGCTGTGTCCTCTGGACAGACCCAGCTGCCCAGAGAGCTGTTGGGTTCCCCATCCCTGGAGATGCTCAAGGCCATCTGGATGGGGCACTGGGCAGCCCCATCTAGTATTAAAGATCCATACTTGGACTACCTGTCTTATGATTTGTCTTCCACTTTTGGCAGTGCAATGTTTGGGAGCTAAGAGTAAAACCATTGGTGTTATATGCAATATACGTTTTGCTTTTTCACCAATGTGACATACTTTATTTTTTCACTCTCCAAGTGTAGCAGATATAACAGCTTTTCTTAAAAGATACCTTATAGACTTACTGAAAAATAAATACATACAGAAACCTGAGCAGAGTCTATTGCAATATGAACTAGGATCACACTAGTGGTGAATGTTTCTCACTGTTTATAGCATGTGATAAAATGTGTTGTCTGCTGACAGAAGGTATGTCTAAAGAAGATGATGAATGGGACAGCACTGTTCCTTTCTGTTATTTATTTTAAGACTGATCCAGTTTGAATAGAAGTTATTTCCTTGAATTTGATTCTTTATTCAGTACATGAATAAACTTTCTCTTATATTTTTCTTTGAAATAGAACTCTTGAGAAAACATATATTCTTGTGGCTCAGGAGCACTGAATCATCAAATAGTCTGTTTTTTTTTTCACCTTGATGTATGTTAATTTACCATTGGGCAGAGACACAGTGCATCCTGCAGTTAGCAGTTGTAAAAGTTCGTGAAAAGACTCCAAAAGGTACCTGTCAATATCTTAAATGCCTAACTGCTCATAGAGACAAATATTGGCTGTTCTGGTTACTAGGGAAGAACATGAGAAAGGACAGCTCAACATGAGGAAATATGCAGGGATGGAAGGTTTTCTTTATGGCCTTTCAGGAGTACTACAAAGTCAGTGTTTTCTGTGATGAAAATTTTTAGTAGCTGTGTCTTAGCTTGGTCTCGAGACTCTAGATCAGTATTTTCAGAATAGTATGTCAAACATTGAACAGCTACAGCTTTTCTAGCATGGAAGAGAAGCCAAATTAAGAAGATGTCTGTTATTTGTCAGAGCACCTGGAAAAGACCACTATCTTGTGAAAATTTCACTTAGCTACTGTCAGTTTGAGTAACTGGTCTGTGAAACTGAGATGTACAAGGGCTGCTCTGAAAATAATGCCCCGTATTTTATTATTTTAATCAACGGTGTGAGAAGTGGATGTTGATGCTATGGCAGTCTGGGTTGAACCTTACCACTCATATTCCATTACATTTTGTTGCTGTGCAACAGGTAGCAGCAGAGGGGCAGTTGGACAGAATGGCATTTGACAAGGAAGTGCATGTGAAACAAAGGTGTGTCATTGAATTGCTCCATGTGGAAAACAGATGTCCACATTAACATTCACTGATGCTTGTTGGATGTTTATGGAGACCAAAGAGTGGATGGGAGCACAGTAAAATGTTGAGATGTACATTTCAGCAGTGGTGATAATGACAGTGGGTTGACTCTGTTGGTGAAGAATTTTACAACCCTGGCATGCAGCCTCTTGTTCTTTGCTTATGAGAATGTATAGCTGATGGTGGTAACTGTGTTGAAAAATAGTTGTTTTGTAGTTGAGAACTTGCTCTATCAAACAGTGTTTTTGTGCTCTTTTTGTCTGCTGTGGTTTCCATGGAAATAAATAGGAGGTATTGCTTTTAGAGCAAGCTATGTAGTATGTTATTCTTCTGATGAAGAAGTGTCCATAGACTGAGTCAAACCAAATCTCTTCTGAGCTGAAAACATTCTATGTTCTGTAAATTTCCAACTCACCGTAGAATCTTAATGTGGAGCAATATGCCATAGAGCAGATGTATGGCATGACTGCACAATCAGACAACTGATTTGAAGCTTTAAAGACTTTAGAATAGCACTTACCATTAAAAAGCATATTTGCTGTTATTGCTTTCCAGACCAACATATGGAGATTTACATTTGTCAGCATCAAAGTAACTTGGTTAAATGTCATTGCAAAGGTCTTAGTCCCTTTCAGTGCTGAAAACTCTTATTTCAATCATGAATCATTTTTTTTCCCCGAGTCAGTGGTAAGGTTACCTCTGTGGTGAGTAAGTAAATATTGCTGATAGGAGTACAAGTACAAAAGAACTGCATAACACAAATTTTGTTCCTCTTATTTCTATGATCTCCTGATTAGAGGAAATTCAGACACATATTTCACCCACTTTGAATAATTTCAAAGACAAAGGAACAGCTTGAACTGAGCTTTTTCTCTCATACCTTGTGCTTTTTTCAAGAAACTGTTTTCTTCTTTTTTTGAAGTAAAGTAGTAAAATTAGGTAATTCTAATGTATACATAGAAAACAGAAACTCTTAACTGAGAAAACAACATTAAGGTTCAGCTATAATTTCGTAAAACCTTAAAGGGTTTCAGGATATTTCCAATGCTGCTAAGTCATGTTTGTCCAGCAGAAAAGTGAAAAGTAATCCACAATACACTTTGCCTGTTTTCAGCAGTTTTCCTGAATGCATTCCACATGTAACTCTTAGACCAAACACTGACATAGATTTTTAAGACTTCAGTTTATAAAGTACAAGTGGGGAAAGCAATGCCCATTAATTCTGAATGCTCTGAAAGAAGGGAACAATTTAACACAAGGACGGATGTAAACCCTTGCTTCCAACTTCTGATTTTTGAATTCTACTTAGTGTCATCAATTCCATGTGACATTGTGCATTGTTGTCCAGGTACTTAAGAGATCATAAGGCAAGACTGGGATCCTTTTAAAATAACGCGGAAATAAGTTGTATATATTAATGTATTTCCATTGCTTTTATGACAATTGTAATCTGACACAATTACTCCTACTGTCATTTCCATTGGCCTAGTAAGTAGCTCTTCAGGGAAACACCTGAGGAAGTTTCTTATTTTCTGTTCTGGGTACAAACCCAGGCTATGAAAGCTAATAACCCTCATGGAGAGAAAAATTGAGATAACCTCTGTGTAACCAAAGATCGGAGTCTCTAAAATAATTCCATCTGGAGACAGAGGGTTGCATCTTACTGAGATCTTAAACGCTGCTAGCTGTGGAAAAACTGTAGGAAAAGAGCATGTTTTGGTATAGCTGGAAGAATAAAATATGAACATTTGTGCTGAATTCCTGATTTACCCAAGTTGGCCAATGGGTTGATCTGTGAACAAGTTGAAAGATGAAAAGCCAGTCAAGTTGCACCAATTCTTTCATAACACTGCTTACCCAGACTGTTCTGTTAATTTAGTGCACAGTTACAATCAACCCTGATTCAGCCTGCTTATTCTCCATGAAGATATGAGGAACAGGCTACTCAAGAATGCCTGTATAATCTTGAAGAGGTCTTTGGCTGTGGAAGTGATATAAAATCAGGTGGAAAAAGATTTATACAAATGTTTCTGTTATATTCTTATTTTCATATAAAATATGGAGATATGAAGATGTATGTATGATTTTTCCCTGTTGCTCCCTTCAGTCCTAATAGTGTTAGCATGCCATAAACTTCAGCTGTTATGTATGCACCAAATCTGTGGTACTGAACACAGTAAAACGTAAAAGTTTCCCTCTTGATGCGCTTGCTGATGATCACAGTATAAACATGGGATATGACTTAGAATGTCCTCCTTTAGCTGAATGCAAATGACACAATAAGATTCTGTGATACTTAAGATAAGAAACATAACATTGTAGTGAAAAATGGCATTTTAAATTTCATCAACAATGTCATAGTAGAGTGTATCATTATTACTGTCAATGCAAGATCAAGTAACCAAATAATACGGTTCATATATTCTAATCATAATAAATACATTTTTCTAGAATGACAATATTTATTCAAAAGGCTCAGAGGTCTCACTAGTATTTTTACAAACACTTTGGAGAAGAAAAGAGAAAGTAATAAACAGGGAAAATAATTTTTTTCAGATCAAATTCAGATATATTAATAACATACACTTTTTTCCAGTGGCAAAATGTGAGCATATATTTGTGCCTTACAAGAAATTACCACTGTCTTCACAGATGAAGAACAACTGCTAATGAAAAGACATTGGTCCATATGATGGTTATTGCTCCAACAAACAGGAGCTCCATTTTTGGTTCTGCTGAATGATACCTGCACAATTTTTTGGGGTGTGCTCATGAGTATAATCTAACTACTCACTGTTATGCCTGAAAAGGTGTCCACAAATGATGTTCAGATTTATCTGCCCTATGTGGTGCTGGCAATGCCCAGCAATATATTATGTATTTGTGCCTGTGATTTTAGGGGTCTGCGTGTTGAGATGTATTCAAGCCAATGGAGTTTCATGTGCTCATGTGGTTGACACCCAGCAGATTAAATGGCTGCATGGCCATTCTAAATCATCTGTTGTGAAAAGAAAACCCATGCATATCTAAAGCTGCTGCACTTTTACAGAAGTGAACATTATGACTCCTGTTGGCTTTAAGAACATAGTTTTACTCTGAGGTTACAAATTTTATAAGCCTTCCCTAAGAATTTTTTTTTCCTTTGGCATCAAGAAGACCAAGATCTGCCCCATAAACCATTAAGTTCAGAGTATGGCTCAGGATATTCAGAGTTGAGGATGATACAAGCACTCAGCTGGTGTACAAATGTGTATTATAAGTATTGTAGTTAAAAATCATTTTCATTTGCTGTATTTCATGAAAAAATCAATCTGATCTTATGTGTCAGAAAATTGAATGCATTATAAAATTCTAAAAATCATTTACCTTAAGTGGTTTGCCACTATAATGCGGATGTAATTTTAATTCAATCAGAAAGGCACTTCCCTAGTCTTGCTAACCTGATACAGCACGTCTGCAGAGGAAAGGTCAGAACAGCTCTGTTTCAAGGTGTTTGAGCTAATCATTTTATTAACAGTGACTTTTTTTCTTCCTTTCCTCTGGGAAATAAACATTTTTCACGCTGTTTAGTGGATTCTTCTGCCTCTTTCTCATCTGTTTCTCTGAAACGACAAACCAATTTACTTAACCAAGCAACTATCCTCCAATTTCATATCTAAGAGATGTTTAATTATCATGAGAACAGTGATGTTAGATATTTTCACTATTTGCTTTTTTACTTTCGTTATTTGGCAATAATAAATGACTGATTAAAAAATAGATTGCTACAGTGGGTGTGATTTTTATTTTTTTTTAACTTTCAAGCAGTACAATGTACCATGTTTAACTTTTTAAATATTAACAGGTTTACATATATTTCCCAAAGGTACTATATTGATGTTGCAATCTAAAATGGATATAATTTAAATCCTTTTGATATGCTCACTCAAGAGGTTTACCTCTGAATTTTAATCTCTGTTTTTGCTTTCAAAGTGAGATTCCAGGTGGTCTGTTTATAATGTACACCCTAGGAAGGTTGACAGCTACAATTAGCAGCTCGATGAAATGTTCATTTCAGTTCCTTCTTGCTTTGTGAGCAGATAGACTGGCTTCTGTATATAACTGATACCACTGTTACTTTGCTGATTTAATCCAAATAAGGTGCAGAGCCAGTTTTTACAGTGTTGTGTGTGAGGAGAAGATATATGAAGATAGAAGCTGTCAGTGCTGAAAGGGGAAGCCTTTCCTCTATATGTTTATGTGGATGGCAGGCTGGGATCCCATGTTGCAAAGGAGAAAAAGGTACTCCATGGAAATTGCACCACAACTTTGTGAAGTTGTGCTGTGAAAAAGAACGCCTGTGAGTAGACTTTCAAAGATTTAAGTCCAGATGGATTTTCTAGTTCACACTTCTAATTTTAAATGCTTTTTTTTAATCCTTCTCATTTTAAACCAGTGTAATTTCTCCTTGATTTTTTTTTTCTCCTCCCATGGCTGTGTGTTACAGCTGTATTTGCTTCTCTCTTGAATACACTCCTTCGATTGCCAGAGCTCTCGTGCCCCTGTGACTCACAGCTTATTTTACAAAAACCATTGCTGAAGAGCTTGTAACCCTGGGACATGTGAACGTGTATAGAAAAGAGAGCAGAGAGGAAAAAATGTTCCAGCCTAAGATGTTAGAGAGGCAAAGGATCAGGAAACTGTACATCCATGGCCATTACTGATAAAGAAACGCTTTACAATTTCTGCTGTATTTCCACTATTACAGTTTTCCCCTCATAAGCGATAGCAATTGTACCACAAGAGGGAGCAGGGACATGGTTTATGCTTCACTTTGTGTTTTGACTATCCAAAAATCTAAGGGAGCTCTCTGTGGGTCTGAACCCAGAGGCTGCAAAAAAAAATACAGGTTGGATGATAGAAAGAATCTCTTCCCAGAATGAGTGGTAATGCATTGGCACAAGCTGCCCGGGGAAGTGGAGTCACCATCCCTGGTGGTGGTCAGGAACTGTGGAGATGTGGCACTGACTGCATAACTACTACATGGTTAGTAGTTATGGTGGGGATGGGTTGGACTAGTTGATCTTAATGGTTTTTTCTCACCTTAATGATTCTATGAAAGATGCTACAGATCAACCGATAGAATTGGCTGATGCAAAATTCAAGAAGTTAACAGAGCAACAGTTGCTCAGTTCTAAATAAAGATAGATAATACAACGTATTTGTGAATTTAGGCATATTTAAAAGTTAGGCAGCTATCAAACAGGTTTAGCTACAACATTTTTATAGAGGCTTCTTTTCCTCTATACCCATTTATATCCTCATGTGTAAGGTGGCAGCCTAGGTCAAGTTTTCATTTAATTTTTATTTAATTTTACATGAAACAGATAACGGATAATCCATTACATTTCAATTTAGCTTGTTTATTCATCTGTTTAAGATTCATGGAGATGACATACAGAGATAGTTAAGATGAATGAGTGGCTGATTAAGAGTTGTATTCACATATAGAAAAAAGCACCTGAAGTAATTGAAGCATTAAACTCGTAAAATGTATTTTAATTTGTATGTAGCATTTTTGTTTGTTGTTAAGAAGACCAGATTGTTTGCAAATCTATTTCCCCTCTGCCACTGAAATAATACACAAAAATGACCTTAATTCAACAAATATGGTAGACACTAAAGTCAGTAGTAATTCTGATAACATTTGCTATTAGAAAGGCAAGATCTTTATTTGGTAAATAAATATGATATAATAAACGTGAGCTCAGTTTAAGTATATATACCTATCTTTTCTATCCTGAATTCTGGCCAGGAAGAGATGTAAATGCACCGGCAGTCAAATGGCATAGATATTATCTGTTCGATATGAATAAATACCAGGTTATAAAATAAAGCAAAATGCTACTTACTTAAATCAATGGATAACATTGAAATGGATGCAAACTCACTTGGGACTTGCTTTAAAACTGGAGAACAGAAGAAAGTTTCTAAATGTCAAATGAAATGAGACATATAAAACCTGTTAGTAGGAATAACGATCTCAGAAATATATTCCTCAATTGAAGGCAGAACATCAGAAACTGATTAAGAGTTCCTTTTCACGTAGTTCCTTGTGACACCAGCAAACTAGATGCTCTATCCTAGAAGGCATCATCTTGGGAGAGAAAGGGACATGACCAACATCTTTGCAGTGGTCTGCGGGGACAAGACGAGGGGAAACAACCCCAAACTGGTGTGTAGGAAGTTCTGCACTAATATTTGGAGTAACTTCTTCATGGTGAGGGTGACAGCACTGGAACAGGCTGCCAAGGGAGGTTGTGGATTCTCCTTATCTGGAGATATTCAAGACCTGCCTGGACATCTACCTGTGCAGCCTGCTGTAGGGGGCCTGCTTTGCAAGGGCATTGGACTTGATCTCGTTGTCTTAAACATCCTTTGACACCATTTGTTTGACTTCAGTTGTTTCCAGGAAAAAATACTTTTGCATTAACATCATTAATTTTATCCCAACTAATATCTGCATCTTACTTTGCAAGTGCTCCTGTTCATTAATGTGGTTCTCTTCAGCACAGAGGATCTCAAATTGACATGAATTCAGCAGTTGTGATGATTTTTATGAGTACAAGTGACCTTTTTTTCTGATGATTTTTACAAAAACTTTCCTAAAAGCATTGCTGGCAGGCACAGCCTGTCAGTTTTGGCCAACTGTGAATTCACTCAATCTGTGGATCATTTCTCACCTGTAGCACATTTTTGTTTGGGGTTGGTGTTCACGGAGATGTTTGGACTCTGCACAGTGCAAAAATTAGCAAGTAGCTCATTAAAAAACAGGAAAAAGTTCTTTCCTTTCAAATTCTTCTTGGCCTTTGCAATGAAATTTGATTCAGCATCCCATGGTAGTTTGTTCCATGGATGACACCTCAGGATGGACTTAGTTGCTTTGCACCAGAGAGAATCCCACTTTTAGCTGGAACACAGCAAACTCTGTTCACCAAAATAATTGGAGTTAAATTAACTGTAATAAAAACTCGTGTATTGCCCTCTCCTCTCCCTATTCAAATACTTCTACTTTTTTTGCTAACACCATACCAATTTTCTGATAGGACTGATGGCAGGCTGATGGACATACAATTTATTAAAACAGAAATCTCTAAAACTTTTCCTTTGTTTATTCACTAAGTTAAAAAAAAAAAAAAATCCAGTACACCTCAAGGTGTTCTGTCCTCCATAGTTACTATTCCGGCCTGACTGGCATGAATCTGCCTTATCCTTGTATTAATTGGATGATATTCTGATGGAGTAAGTGGTCCCTTCCAGGAAAAAAAGACAAAATTATTTGTACTCCTGGCCTGGCTGATTTTCTAACCTTTACACAGTGATGTCTAATCATTATTAATGCTGACTTACTCTCTCTTCTTTCAAGGCAGTAATTTAATATATAAAAGATCACATGGGCTAGGGAATGAAGAAGACATTGATGAGTAAAGGAGTAATGCTATTTTCCTCCTTATTTCTATTAGTGGTCTTTGTTGATTCAGCTGGGGAATGTTTCAAATGTAGGTGATATTGCCCACTTTTATTAAGAATTGTCACTGTTAAGATATTGTAATTTGTAAAATATTGACTCTCAGTCCTTCATGAAGCTCAGGTTCTGTCCACTAGCTGGTACCTAGCCAGCCCTTAGCCGTAGTTTTCACAGCTTATTCATAGCTTTTTTTCTAATTTTTCTAACATTTCTGAGACCTACAGATAGCTCATCAGAAGCAGTGAAGGAAGCCACACTAACTCATTTAGAGGACAGTACAAAAACACCCCAAACTTAAATTATCAGTAGAAGCTTACTGACACTACTATTTATCTAGGATGTTTTGCTATCAATTGGTACACTGTCAGCCTTTGCAATTACTGTGCAAATGAAATTAGCAACAGTGAAGGATGTGGGGCAGTATGTCTCATTCTGAAAGAATCAGCTGTCTTCAAGCTAACCCTTTTTGTTGTTAAAGTCAGTCTTGCTGGAGACCCTAAAGACAGAGAAGGGCAATTCCAGCATGTAGGGGGCAATATGACCAAAAGTGATGTCATAGAATCATAGAATTGTAGGTTGGCAGGAACTTTTAAAAGTCATCTAGTTCCTGCCCCCTGCCATGGGCTATGTCACCCACTAGGTCAGGGTATCCAGGGCTCATCTAACCTGGTGTTGAGCGTCTGCAGGTGTGAAGCACCCACAGTTCTCTGGGTAACTTGTGCTATGGCCTCACCATACTGAGTAAAAAACTGCCTCCTGATATCGAAAATAGATCTTCACTCTTATAGTTTAAAACTATTTGCCCTGTCCTATCACTCAAATCATGTAAACTTCAGTTTATAAACTCCTTTTTAAGTACAACGAGGTCTTTCTGTACCTTCCACTTCTCTAGACTGAGCAAGCCCAACTCTCTCAATCTTTATTTGTAGGAGAGATGCTCCAATGCTCTAACTATCTTTGTGGCCCTCCTCTGGACCCACTCCATGTCCTTCTTGTGCTGGAGGCTCCAGGCCTAAATGCAGTACTCCAGATGGGGCATCACAAGGGCAGAGTAGAGGGGGACAATCCCCTCCCTGCCTTGCTGCACTCCCCCCCCACTTTTTATGCAGTCCAGGATACTGTTGACCTTTTGGGCTGTAAGAGCACACTGCTGGTTCATGTCCAGCTTTTTCTCCAGCATGACCTATGCGTCCTTCTTCACAGGGCTGCTTGCAAAGAGATCTTCTGGTATTGCCCCAGCCCAAGTGCAGCACTTGTTCTTGCTGAACCTCAGTAGGTTCACATGGGCCCACTTTTCAAGCCTATCCGAATTCCTTTGGATGGCGTCTCTTCCTTCTGTTGTATCAAGTGCACCACTCAGCTTGTTGTCACCTGTAAACCTGCTGAGAGGAATTAAGGTAATCTGAAACAGAAACAGAGGAATAAACAGTAAGAGGTGATGACAAATAATAGAGGAAAAGGATCTACAAAATTAAATTCTTTTGGAATTGGTACAGAGAAGTGTATGGAAAACCGTTAATCTCTCTCACTCTCATATACGCTTGATTAATATATCATTTATGACTCTTCACGGAGCAAAGGTTATTCAGAATATTGGTTTCCTGGACACTTGACATATGCTATCTGGGAATAGAAGGAGACTAGAGTGCTGTAAAATAGAGAGTATTACCTTCATTTTACTTTGAAGTCATGCAGCACTGGAAATTTTATGTCATTGTAATATATTTAAGGGAGAAATAGCACCAAATGAAAGTATGTAAATTGGGCAAAGAGAAGCTGTATCTTCAGTGGAAGATGATGTATTTGGAACAGGTTTCAACTCAGAACTTGGAAAACAATGATGTTAAATATGAGAATTGAATGCCTCACTACTGTGAAAATTAATACTGCCAGACTTTCCTTTTGCATGGTATCTGAGACTGACTGGTTTATTTTTTTGCTTCTAAAACTTGTTTTGTCCACGGATGCATAAATTGTTATTTGAGGTTGGATCTGACAATGGAAACGTTGGGTGAAAATCCACATTAGTCAGACTTTGATGGGTTTATATCCAGTACATCATTTGTTGCCATGGAAAGGTCATGAAATATCAGAAGTCTCCTTTATATCTCTGCCCCTTAAAATTTCATCCAAGCGACCACATCCAAGCGAACACTGGAACATGTTAGTTTCAGCAGGCCAACATGTTTTGCTGAAAATGTTCTGGACACTTCTACTGCTGAGCTGATGTAACAAAACAAAACAAACAAACAAAAAAAAAAGCAAAAAAAGAAATGCATTTTATTTCTGAAAAAGACTATTATCATCACACTTTTCAATGTATTGTTTTCTGAAGTGATTTAGTCTTTCCATGGAGGGCTCTTTGAACTGTGGTGATCACTTTAGCTTTCTAAAGTAATGATCAGCATAATGGAAACTAAGCTGTTCCCTGTTTAACTGAAAGAGATGGGGTGGTTGTTTCCTAGGAAACAGCAAATAAAAGATTTGGATGTTTCTTAAAATATAAAATACATGCATACACAGTGGCTTATAGTCACTTGGTAAGAATATGTGCCATAGATAGCGTAATTACTACCAAAGATGACAAAGAATGGCATGGAAATTTTCTGAGAAATCTCAGAATCCTTCTCATTCCAGAACAAGGTGTTTAAAATTTCTTTCAGTAGTTGAAATCCATGACAGGCTGGAATTAAGGCCTAGGTGAAGGAAAATATTGGCCTTCCTTCTTAAAAGAGTAACTACAGATCAGAACATAAGGCAGTGCCTAAATGTTTCAGCCAGAGTGGTGTACGTGTACCAACACTGAATTTATTTTTCAATTAGTTGATGTATAGCAGAAGATTAAACCTTTCATTCCTCCAAAGCTGCCCAGTGGTGAGGGCTTGAGTCAGGAAAAGTGGAAAAAAACAGAGAGGAAAAGAAGAGAGAAAAGCTTTGGGGGATGCCCAAGGCTTATACTCCTGTGGTTGCCAGAGCAGGAGAGGTGTGAAAACAGAGATTTCTTGAAGGATCATCTGTCCACAAAAGTACTTTCCAGCCAATTGCAACTTCTGTCCGAGGGATGGTAACAGCAGCTGCCAGAAAAGACACTGTAGGGTACTTCTATAAGAAAAGTAACTTGCAGAGTCTTAGGTGTTTTACTGCCCATGGCAGCTACCTGCTGTGACTATGCTTCAAGCTAGACTTTGATCTGCACTCAAACACATCCTGTCTGTAATTCAGTATATCATAAAGCAAGCTAAACTTTTCAGGTAGGAATCTGTGAAGAACGGTCATAACAAAATCTTCAGTGACATCCTGCAAAAGATTGTCTGCTTTTGCAAATAGTTCTCAAATTATGGAAAGCTTTGAAATTTTCTGCTTTCATTTCTGGTTTACAAAAAAAGTGTGCCAGACTTTTTTTTTTTTCTCTTTTCTCAAGCATTTCACTTGATATAATCAAAGACCATCTCTTATCTCCCTGAAGGTTCACTTCACTTATGTTGTGAATCACAGAATCACATAATTGCTGAAGTTGGTAGGGACCTTTTAAAGTTAAAATAAACAACATCTACTGCTCTTTGATGATCCACCAAGCCAGCTACCCATTGGACAAAGCTTTTGCATCAATCAGCATGATGGCAGAGATCCATGCTCCCTTATATCCAGATGTCTTTCATATTTTTGGCAATGGTTTCCAGGAGGACTTCCTTTATCACGTTCTCAGAGACTGATGTAAGGCCAACCTGTCTGTAGTTCCCTGGGTCCTTCTTCTTGTTGTTGAATATAGGAGAGTCATCTAATTTTCTCCAGTTCTCAGTATCCTCTCTTGATTGCAACAACCTCTCAAAGATAATTAAGAGTAGCCTAACAATGACATCAGCCAGCTCCCTCAGCATTCAAGGGTGCATCCCCTGACAGCCTGTCGAATTACATATGTCCACCTTTATTAAATGTTCCCTAGTAGGATTCTTCTCTTCCTTAATCCTGACTTTCTCTCTTGTCTCAGAGGCCTGGGATTTATGAAAGCCAGTACCTTGGCATTCTCCATGTTCCTTTGTAGCATGTACTCTCTCATTCAAAGGCTGGCATACATTTTCCCTGGTCTTCCTTTCGCTGTTAACGTTCCTAAAGGAACTCTTCTCATTTCCCTTCAAGTACCTTGTAAGATTCCACTTCAAATGCACTTTGGCTTTCCTAACACTATCACTTTAATCATCATTATATTCTTCCTAGGTCACCTGGCCCTGCTTCCACCTCCTGTACATTTCCTTTACTTGATTTCATGCTCGTCAGAATGAATAGTTCTTGAGCTTCATGACTGTGATCCTTCTTTTTGCCTTTCTCTTTCCTGCCAGGATGCTAAACTCTTCTATCTCACATTCACTGTAGCAAAGTCTGCACATCCCCAATCTATTCTTACTTGCCTGTAAGCATGAAGTCCCTCAGAGCTTTTCTCCTCTTTGTTTTCCTGATCAAGAAACCAAGGAAATGTCCATCATTGCACTCCAGAAACCTCCCGAGTTGCCTGTACTCTGCTGTGCTTTCCCTTCTGTAGATATTGGAGTGATTTAGTGCCCTGTGAGGATAAGAGCCTACAAATTTAAGGCTTTACATATGTGCATGATCAATTGGTCTATAGAAGACTAACAGTCTAACTGTGGACCATCACCTCTCTCCTGGTCACTCCTAGTTCAGAGCTCCCTACACCAGGTTGACCATCCTGTTGGCCAAGATGCTTTTGCTCCACTTAGGTGGATCCTGTCTCTTTCCAGAAGTTGTTTTCCTGGGTTGACAGAGATGCACCCCATTCTGGACTGCTCTGATCCCTGGACTTATCCTCCCAGCCCATGTGGTAAGCCCCAGGGGAGTCCTGACACCGGCCAAGGGGTGAATCCAGTCCTGTCATTGGGTAGGAAATGAGAACAGTTTGTAAATAAGCCTTATAACTGCATTTGAGAACTTATAAATACCATTTGATTTATCTTAAATAATCTTTTTGTAAGTGAGAAAATGGGAGAAAACATTTAATAAAGTTTTGGTGTTCTGACTGCGCGAGTACATTATCAGAGAGGCAGTGATAACCTCCCATTCCAAATTTTTAGCTACAGCAAGTATGAGATAACTGGACATAGCTTAACCCTGACCTTAAACTGGTCCCATTGCCTTGTGTATGAAGGGCTGAGAATGAGCACGGCATGGGTAGCTTTTACAGCTCTGATTATCTTGTATAACCTGATTAGGCACTGTTGCTTGATTATGAAATTGAGCTCTAGTAGAGCAAGACAAGGCAATATTTACTTAAATGGATTTGTCTTGAAACAGGCAAATCAATGAAAAGAAGGAATTAGAAATCTAATTTAAATCCTAGCATATCTCACCCTTTACTTTGGTATTCTCACTAGGCATTCTTGGTCTTTCTCATTAATACTGTGTTTAATAGGAGAAGCTGTTAACTTCTCATATAACAAAATAATTATAATTTCCTCCTGAAAACAATAAAAATAATAATGTAATCCTTTTGTTGTTGCTGTTGTGAGCTTTATAAGATCCTCTCAGTTGAGACTGCACTGATTTAGTCTCAGTGGTGTTGTCATATTGAGTGATGAATGAATAATGAACTAACAACCATTTCTTATTAATATTGTTTCTATCATCTTCTGGTCTTTGCTCCTTTACTGTCTGCCACTTGCTTACTGGAATGAGATGCCGAGAGCTGTGAAGCTGAAGAGCTGTGGAAAGCGGGAGGTGCTGTAAGCACCATCCCCAAAGATGGAAAACAGCACAAATCTTATATATTCAAGTGTATTATAGATCAGCAGGCTTTTTCTTTGTGTTAGCTCAGCACCTTCATGGCTTGCAACTCCTGAGCAGGCTCACACTGAGAAGGGCCCTACTTGACCCAGTTCTAGATGCTGTCCTGCTGTAGAAAACAATGAAAAATGGGGGTGCTTTTTTATTTTTATTTTAGTTTGTTTTACGTTGTGCCATTTCTTTCTGTAGGACGAGCAGAAGAAGTAAAAAAATCCTTTGTCAATATTAAGCCTTCTATTTTTCTATCCAGAATAATTGCTTTTTTTTGCCTTTCCCCCAGAATTACTGAGAATTTCACTTCCCTGGGCTAGTACTCATCCTGCTTTTCTTTTTCCTTGTGATAAGTGGTTCTGGAACTTTTTTAGAGTTATAGATCTAGCTCCTCGGTTAATCCAAGTTATTTTATAGGACAAAAGCCTTAATTTGTGTGAGGGGAGTTCCATGTTGGATATTAGGAAAAATTTCTTCTCTGAAAGAGTGGTCAGGCATTGGCACAGGCTGCCCAGGTAGGTGGTGGAGCCACCATCCCAAGAGGTGTTCAAGAGCTGTGAAGATGTGGTACTGAGGGACATGGTCAGTGTTATGGTGAGGATGAGTTGGGGTTGGACTAAACAATCTCAGTGGTCTTTTCCGACCTTAATAATTCCATGGCTGTATGATTTTTTTTGAGATTGATGTTTATTTTTATTCCAAGCTTAAAAAAAGCCCTGACATGCAAGTTAAAATAAGTCCAAATACTCCAACACTTTATTGGATATTTCTGTATTTTAAAAAGAGTTTCTTTAAACTTCATTAAGCAGCCATTCAAGAAGTCATTTTCTTGGCCTCATTTCCTTTTTTATCAACATTTGCAGAAGTAGCTTTTGGCTTTGACTTCAACTTAGAAGTTTCTGGTTAAATTTATTAAATATTTCCTGTTCAGTTGATTTCTTATACTGGTAATCAAGCTGTCAAGATTTCTGTGTGTTGTACACAGGCATGAAGCATTGCTCAGTTTATATGTTAGTATTTGTGGCATATAGATAAATATGTGTATATCTAAATGCCTTAATACATGTGCAAACTCCCATGCGTATGTTCTTGTGTGTGCGTGTGTATATGTCTAAATCTCAAGTTTTTATGAACAGGCATGTAAGAAAAATGAATCAGTATTTTTCTCAAAAAGTTTTCCAGACGTCACAGTTTACTACAGTCCTGAGGTCATTTGGAAGGAAATACTTTAATTAATTATAACAGCAGTGTTTAAACTGAGAGCTTTACAGTTATATTTTGCTGCCTTTCCTCTATTCTTGCAAAGTGGGACTCTTTCTGGAATAACTTGAAAGATTTGTTTTTAAAGGAAACTGCAATTATGCATATATCAAGGAGCTATCTTAGCAGAAATAGTCTTCTCCAAAGATTTATTCTAATTATTTGCTTTAACTTCCCATAAACAATAAAGATAGATATCTACAATAACTTTTCAACCTGAAGTTGGAGAGCAGTATGATTTCCTATTAAAAAAATGAAGTAAATCACACATTCCAGCAGCCAAAGACATTTGGTAATATGTGTTTCATGATGTACCATCAACATCAGAAAAAAAAGAAAACCCCAAATGAAATCTCAACACTAAAACTGAGAACAAAACTTGGTAAAGTATGCACTTACATTTTCATAAGTATCTCACAGACAAAATTGTAATCAGAAAACTTGTTATTGTTCTTAATTGACATGAAAAGATAACGCTTTGGGAATTTTTAAAATTGGCCTAAAAATCTCTTTTGACTTTTTTTTTTTTTTAATAGAAACACTTTTATTTTTGTGTTTTCAAGTGTGTGTGCCTGCATGTCTACTTGTGAATATGTACAATTTTCACTGATTTAATTTCTTGCACCTTGTTAATGTAGAATTATTTGTAGCCATCTCTAACAAAATCAGTGAAATTGAAGGAAAATTTCTCATGACCTAGTATCAGCAGGTGTTGAATATTCTCAATTTGGGGTGTATGCCAAGCACCTCCTACTGTCTGCAGTCTCGGGTGGGACTTAGTCAGCACCATGAAGATAAAACACGAGTCCAGTGTTTATATAGTGTTTGGGCTGAATACTGTGTTGGATCATTTCCAGAGATCATAGAATCATTTAATGGCTTAGGTTGGAAGAGACCTCAAAGGTCATTAAGCTCCATCCTCAGCTGCCCAGCTTCCCATATAGCCCAGCCTCGAGCTCCTCCAGGAATGGGGCACCAACAGCTCACTGGGCAGCCTATGCCAGGGCTTCACTCTGAGTAAAGGTTTCATGCAGAATCAGTGATTTACTGATGGCTGTTTCCTGCCTGCAGTTTCATTCATCTGGTAAAAGTCTTTATTTGTAGGTGAAGTCATGCCTTAGGAGGTCTGTATAAGAATGTGGAGATGCAAGAATAAACCAGTTATGGCCATTCTGGTCTTAACATGAGCTGCAAAGCAGAAACATTGTGTAAGCAAGGTGGAAAGATGGGGATAATTCAGGATGGCTACACATTAAGTTTATTCTCTCTGACATGAAGCTGCCATCTATAACTAGCAGCATTATCATAAGTCAGTGCGCACAAAGCAGTCCCATCTCCGAAAGAGATTTCTCAGCCAATATTACCTGGCCCCTGATGGATACACAGCTTTATTGGCATAAAAGTGTCTTCTCTCTTTCCTGGCAACAGCGCAAGTTCAGCAGGTGGCTGGGTGTCTGTTCATGGACATGGTTCTTTCAAATGTGATTTTTATTCTTTTCACCTCAAAGCATCAAAAATTGGACCCAGTTTTATGTAAATAATGTATGTAAATAAGATTTTCACTTCAGTGCTGTGTTGGTTTCTTCTACTCTTCACAGATCTGATGTACCTGTCTTTTTCACACATAAAATAAATTAAAAAAAAAAAAAAAAAAAGGCAGTTTGGAAGAAGAAGCACAGACTGACTTCTAAAGAATTCAGATGAAAACTGATCTACTTCTCCCTGCTCTGCATCAAATCTTAAAAGTCAGGAGTACATTATTATACCAATCAACCTGGGACTGAGTTGAGCTAGACATAGTCCCTTAAGAAGGAATGTATTCCAAGAAGTGATTACTTTTGCCATTATGAATCGGTGGCATTCTTTTCATAAGTTTCTTTCAGTTTATTTAAAATATGAAATAATAGTTGTGTTTATTTCTTACTGCTTGCTTTGCTATGAATTCCAAGCTGCTGCCTCCAGTTAGCTGTACACTTTTCTCTGCTGCAGATGCTCTAATTGGGGAATGAACTTGAGAATTGACAATGCCTACCAAAAGCAGACAGTTTATGGATCCAGGGATCCAAATATTAAATAAAGGATCCAAGTTCCTTACAAGGCCACCATGTTATCCACTCTGCCCCAGCAAGAGAACATATAAAGGAAAGCTGACCAGACATTTTCTGACATTTGGTTGAAAGTAGCAAAAGAAACATTAACAAATAATTCATTACGTCATCTGGATTCTGCAGTTTTTGTCAAATCCAACACAACCTTCATTCAAAATAAAATAGTATGAATCAAGGATCTTGTTTCCATGCTTTCTTCTCCACTCCACACAAGGGCTCTTTCCAGGGGTTGTTGGAGAGTGAGAATAGCGGAGTATATTCAGGTAAATTCAATAGTTATGTAAGAGGGATTTTTGTTTCAGTTTGTTTTGTTTATTATACATATATATATTTTTAATTTCAAAAATAAAAGACTGCAGTGTTTTGCTGTATGTGTGTGTGATGCCCAGTGGCATGGGACCATAAAGTACTACTTGAATGCAAACAAAGCAAGGCTGTTGTATATACACCAAAGCAGAAGTCATTACTGAGTATCAGCACATTAGAATTAACATACAAGTATCAGAGAATATCTCTGTGACTATCTAGCATGCACTCAATGAGTTATAAGGATGTTCAGAAATAAAAATGACAGCAAGACATTGCTATAACAATAAGTATTTCAGGCTAATTTTGTTTCTGTGAAAGAAAGCTGATAATTAGATGTCAGTAGTGGGAACTGTTATAGGAATCAGCTTGAAACTTGAATGACAGCATCAAGTCTTGCTTTCTTCTGCAAAGAGAAATTCAGACTTGTTGTTTAGTTCTTGTATGTATAAAAGAAATAGAAATTGGTGTGATTGTCTTAATGTTTGAACTGACTTAATCCTACAAAATTATCACAATCAAATGCTTCTGCTATTAGCAGACACTTTCTAACTCAAACAAATCAGTGTTCTCCACTCTAACATCCACCTTTACACGCTGTAATGCTAATGACTGTGATATAACTGAAATACAGTCTATTCATCCCTACTTTCTTTTCTGTTCCTGAGGAACCTATTTTTAAAACCATCTGCTGTTGTTAATATGGGGTAGGATGTACTTTAATGAGCTCTGCAGAAGATGAATATCTTCCTAAGAATCTGTGATTTCAAGCCAAACAAATCCTCGCGTACCTCCCGATGAATCAAAAATACTTTGGGGTGTCTATCCATGAAAATTAACTCTATTCCAGCCTGAAGCAGGGTAGTCAGCACCAACGTAATCGGTAAGAGACACTGTGGATTTGGATGTTTTTGCAGAGATATGGTACAGCAGGGAAGTGCCTAAGAACCTGCTTGTACATCTTCAGAAAAATTATGCTTTACCTAGAATAACAATTAGTAATGCTCTTAACACTTAACTAAGTGATCCAAATGCATTTTTTTTTCAACTAGAAAAGTAGTAACTTCTGAGATAGACTAAAATTCATTATAAAAATGAAAAAAAATGAATCATAGAATAGAATCATAGAATTGCTCAGGTTGGAAAAGACCTTAAAGATCATCAAGTCCAACCACAACCTAACCATTCTACCCTAACTCCAACAACCCTCCGCTAAATCATTTCCCTGAGCACCACATCCAAACGGTTTTTAAATGCATACAGGGGTGATGACTCAACCACCTCCCTGGGAAGCCTATTCCAGTGCTTAACAACCCTTTCTGTAAAGAAGTGTTTCCTGATATACATTCTAAACCTCTCCTGGCTCAACTTCAGGCCATTTCCCCTCATCCTGTCACCTGTCAACAATGAGAAGAGACCAGCCCCACTCTTGCTGCAATCACCTTTTAGGTATTTGAAGAGATCAGTAAGGTCTCCCCTCAGCCTCCTTTTCCCCAGACTAAACAGCCCCAGTTCCTTCAGTCACTCCTTGTAGGGCATATTCTCCAAGCCCTTCACAAGCCTTGATAGAATCATAGACGTCATAAAGACAGTCTGTATTTCAGCAGTTGTTTTAAAATTTTGCAATTGTTTTGGAAACAACTTAGTGTGGGAATGAAAGCACCCAGAATACAATCAGAGTGTCATAGTCTGAAATTGACAAATAGTAATTTATTATAAGTGGCATTTTTAATAAGCTGAGGGAAGTGTCAGCAGGGTGAGCAGTGGATTATCTATGAAGCAAGGGTACGATCCTGCTGATGGTTGTGTGTCAAATTTGCTGCTTTAAAAATTGAAACATTCATGTCCTCATCAGTATCAAAGTAGGTCAAATACTGCATTTCTGGATGATTTGAGACGGAATTACATTTAAAAACACCTAACTGAGGGGAACAAATCCTATTAGAAGTAATGGAACCTCCTGAGTTATTCAGGTTCAGTGCCCAAAATTATTTTGACAAGTAACTTCATTGATATCAAAGGGACGCAGCACCTCCATATCTTTGAGGACCTTTTGTTAGCTGTGAAATTCTGTATGTGAGCAAAATGTTTAATTATTTCGATTTTGTTGAGGCATTGGCTTTAATCACACCATTATCATATCAAGAGTTATTTGTGAAGCTATTCTGTAGACAGCTTTGCAAAGTGAAAGTGTAATTCTTGTTGTTATCGCTATTTATTTTAATAAACAGAAATGGTGGAAAAATTATGTATAATGGTATTGCAGAGAGAAGAACTAATCAATATTTTTATTTGCCTAGCTATTCCCACTGAGATAGTAATCCTTCTCATAACATAAATCTCTTTGTGGCACGGCAGCCTTTTAAGTGATTTCCTGTGCTGTTGCAATGGGAATAGCTCAGTAATTCCAAAAGAGCTTCTTTATTTAAAAATCACTTAGAATAGAGGAATCTGTGGGGACCTGGATTTGTGAATCCTCACGAGCCTCTGTAAGCTCCAGGGGGGCAGACTTGTATGTCTGGATTATTTCTTATTCTTCTTGAGAAAGATTAGTTTTGTGGAGAAAAGTATGTAAATACAAACCTGAAAAATGTTTCTAATTAATTTTAGCCACAGCTAGGCAAAATCCAATTGCAACCAATAGAATGCTAGTGTGTAGAAAACCTTTTGGCCATGTCTTTAACAGGAATTATTTCCTAGTATTATGTTCTAGCTTGAGCAGAAGTTCCTTAGAGCAACAATGCCGGAGTAAAGGGCAATGGTTGATTTTCTCTGTAATGAAGGATGTCAGAACAGATTATTGGTATTGTCCCTTCCAGCTCTCGCACCTCAGAAATGACACACTTGCGTGACCAGACAATGAAACGTGTACCCGGTGCCTCACTGGAGGCATGCAGTTTCAGATATAGCTTCACTTCGCTGTAGTTGTGTAAGCAGGGAAGCTTGTAAAGAATAACAACTTAAGCAGTGCTCAGTCCTGAGGATTTAGTGTCAAAAGGACATAACAACATCTCACCATGTCTTTCTTTCTGAGGGTCGTAGGTTAGTGGGCATGGTGGGATTGGGTTGATGTCTGTACTTGATGACCTCGCTGGTCTTTTCCAACCTGAATGATTCTGTGTTTTTTAGTTTCTTGTTTTGTAGTCCCAATGCACCTTCTGCGACAAAGATGATAAAAGTGGTTTGTTTCCTAAATCTTGCTGGAAAGTTGGTAGGGTGTAGAACAACACAGAAGCATCAGGTTTGCAATCAGTTTTTAATTGTGCTAAACTGACTTGAATGCATGATCTGGAGGTACATTCATCCTGATAAATATAACAGATTGAGGAAGAGGTTTGGGCATTGGCTTAATTCTATCCAGGTTGTTAGATTGTTAGAACACCTGTAGCATAGTTTTGACTCATGGCAACCTTCATTCTAGCCCCACATTAGCTAGACTTTAGCCCGGCTTAGAGGAAGGTATACTTCAGACACAGTTTCTAATAGCTGATCTGGACTCCCTTTTAGGAGAAAGACTTCTTATATGTTAGATGTTATTTCTGCAATGTCACTTGTCCCCAGGACCATGGAAAAACCACTAGCTTGTTCAGTTTGGTAGCAAAGACAAATAGAGACTGAGCATTAAATTTACTCCATAAGTAAGAAGAATGTTAATTGTATGTTTGTAAGATTTCAGGTTTTCTAGCTTGACTGATCTCTGCGCTATATACCCTCTTTGCTAATACATTCTACAGTAAAATGAACGTAGCTGACTGGCTACTGCAGCAAGCACTGGTGTGTGCCAAGCACATGGGTACCATGGACACCATTCTGGTCTTCAGTATTTTCTCCCGTATTTGCTCTAAATTGGGAAACAGTCCCATTTTGGGGGGTATAGTGGATGGCAATACTAGCCTTCAAGTATGCAGCCTGGACCACTTCCAGGTCACTCAGAAGGGAGCTGGGAGGTTGCTGTCTGCTCCAATCAGGTCAAGTTGCCAGAAGGTGTTGTGAAGGGACAGCTCTCCATCTGGACTAATTTAAAGCAGAAAAAATGTGTGAGGTTTCATTAAAAAAAAAAAAAGGTTTTCAGGTTTTGAAAAGTAAAAATAATATTTCAACATTTTAGACCCTGACTATGTTAATAGAACTGATACTGGATACTGTAAAATGCAGTACATGATACAGATACAGAGACGGGTAAAGACGCAGATACAGATAGAGTCAGATAAAGACACAGATGTAGATACAGGTGTTATCCAAGCTACAGAGGTTTTCAGATTTTCAGGTCTTTTCCAGCCTGAATAATTCTATGATTTTATATTCTTTAGCTGATTCTGTTTTGCTTGTCATAACCAACATTTTTACAACACTGGAAAGTTTAAACAGCATTTGGAGAGGAATCCATTGAAGGTGTGAAATGTTTCAGGAAAACAGTTTATTTCCAGAGCTGTTGGATTCAAGGTGGGGATAAGTTGATGTCATAGTGATAAGGACACCATGAGTATACAGAATGTATTAAATTCTTGTGACTTGATGTATTAGCAGCATCAGTGTCTCATCTTCTGAGGTGGTTTGTTACAAGAATTTAGCCTGAAGTCTGATCAAAAGCCTGTTAAATTGTGGAAAATGTATTGTTTTGTGCTTGTGTTATGACTTCAGATGAAGCTTAGGGAATAAGAGTCTCCTTGTAGATTTTATGGAATTGAAAGTGGAGGCGGTCAAACAGATTGGACAGGCATCTGTTAACAAAGTGAAAAAAGATAATAATATCAATTCCGACTTAATGCATAGGATGTAGCAGATAACACATAAGTGTGACTCCAACTGAAATGGCTGTATAATTCCACGTTTTGTTGTGAGCAAATGTTTGGTCATATAGTGAATGTGTGTTTTATTTTATGATTTCTTTAGCATCATGTGTGGAAAGTTTTGCATTTCTTCAAGCTTTTTCTTTTTCTTTCTTTCTCTCTTTCTTTTTCTTTTTCTTTTTCTTTTTTTTCTTTTCTTTTTTTTTTTTTATCTCTTTCTTTTGCTTTTTTTGAGGAAGCAGGGATTTTTCTCCAATCTGGGAGAATTCTGAAGGCAGCAAACAACTTAGGCTATCATTGGCACAAATCTTTAACCCTACATTTAAGATGATTATGAAATGCAGTTGCAAAACAGCCTAATAGGAACCTGGAGAGAAACTTAATGTGACACTAGGTAGCTGTTTTTAAACCATGAATGCAGAAGAGGAAACTGACTTTGTCCCGCTGAAAGCAATAATAGATGTTTTCATGACCAAGAACAGCAGCTGCAGTAACACTGGCTGCAATGAAAAATTACAAGGGCTGTCAATTCTCATATTTCAGATAATGATCAGATCACCATCTGAAGTCAGTTAGAAATTTCCCCCCATGGTGTATTGTTGTCCAATTAGATGCATTATGAGATTTTATATGCCCTCTTGAAGCATTCAGTGTTGGTTAGTGTTGGGATTATGGGGATACATTGGATGGACTGCTGCTCTCTTCTGAAATGACAAATCTGTTTTCTTATGTTTAAGGAGGGAAATCATGGGTGATGTTCAATGAGGCAGAAGGAAAGAATTTGTGCCCTTGAAAATCATTTGTTCAGGGTCATACTTTGCTACTTACTGTCCTACTCCAGCCTGCCTGGAATTCTCAAATGCTGGGTTTCTGGTAAAGCAAAGTGAAGTTGTGTCAGATTCAGGAGGAGTGGGTGGAAGAGCCACTGTATGTTAAATGCAAGCTACAATAAAATGCCCATCTGTTTCAGAGGGGACAATCTCCATTCTGGCAAGAGGGACATCAGAAGATTAAGAAGATTGTCAGTTAAATGGATAATACAAAACCTTTTCTGTCTTTTATTACTAGATATAGGAAAGGGATGGTTAGATGGCTGAAACACAAAATGTGAAAGCATGACAGTGTAGCACACACTCTTCTATTCTTTCAGCTGAATGACTAATGAAATGAATAGCCTGGCTGATCTGGAGGAGAAAACATGAAACTTGTAATGCCAGCCAAGTCCAAATTCCCTTAAACAGCTCCCTAGTGGTTGCAAACTTTTTTTGACGTAGTTGTATCAAAATTTGCCAATGTAGAGAGCCATGCCTGCTCTATTGAAGTCAAAGAAAATGCATGGATACCAAACTGTGGTAGTCTCATACTGATAGCTAACTCAGCTCCACCATAGCACTCTCTTGTTCCCCCTCCTTGAATTTACTTAAATTTGCTCTCACAGAGGTACCACCTGTGTCACTGATGGGCTCAGCTCTGGCCAGTGGTGGGTCCCTTTTGAAGCTGTCTGGAGTGGCTGATACAACATGGGGAAGCTACTGGGCTCTCCTCGCAGAGGCCACCCCTAAAGCACTCCCTGCTACCAAAATCATGCCATGTAAATTTGACACCCTCGATGGTATTACAGCTATAACGTCATTACTTTTGTTTCTGTCTCATCTGGGGAGATGATGACAACTTCTCAGAAAAGAATGGCTCTCCTCAGATAATCCTACGTTGAGTGCTCCATAATATGAATATTAAATGGAGAGTATACTCATTTTATCAAGGGAAAATATAGGTAATATTTTCTTAATTGTCCAGAGCTTGTTTGACCCATCATCCAAATCACCTGGACATGAGCCAGCTCAGTAGTTAACGTGGTGCTGAGCCCAAGCCAATACCTAAGGCATTCAGAGAGGCATTTATGTTTGACACTCCATCTGCAGTGCATTCTGCCCTAATTTTCACCGTGACTACCAGTCTGGGACCAGTGGAAGATATATTATTGGTGTGGAAGTAGGCAATGTCCATTTCCTTTCTATGCAACCAGCAGTGCTGCTCACTGTCCTCAGCTACATGCTGGTATGTATCAAATCTGCATTATATCTGAGCTAATGTATCCTGGGAGATGAAATGAGTGTTGTAAATGTGCTGCTGAAGGGGTCTGAAGAGTAAAAAAAGTGAATGGTAATGTCGGTGCCATCTTCTCATACAGCTAGTACCATGGGAGTGAAACCCACTTGGAAATTCAAAATTAGTTGGAGAGCAGGAATTAGTAAGAACAGAGAATACTTCTCATAGCCTAAAAGCTCTCTGAAATCACACTGTCCCTTTATTAGAACATTTCAGCAATGTTAAAACACTTAGCATAAAAAATTCCAGTAGCATCTCTCTGCAGTAATGGTAATGGACTCAAATTTTATGCCATGGCAACCAGTGTTGGTAGGTGCAACCTAGAGCTGAACATCTCCATTTGTACTGATCTTCTCATCTGCTTGGTGCTACTGAGCAGGTCATATGTTGGTTATAAAAGGTTGGTCAGAGGTTGAGAGTTGCACTGAGACTTGTTTTCTGAGGGTCATCATTCAATCACTGAGTTAGAAGGATTTTGATGAGTGGCTTAATAAACAAGCCAAGAACGGGCCATGTGCCTTTTTTCCATAGCAAACTCAAGTCCTTACTAAGGGCACAGATGGGGGGCTGTGCCAGGATCATCTCTGGAATTGAGATATTATCTGGAGACAGTTTTTGTAAACCCTATTATTCATGAATATATCCAAATCCTCTATTTAAACCAGAGAAAAAAATCTAACGCGTGGTAACGGATAATCAAATCTCTAACCAAAAATTAGAAAAAGGTGGAAGGAATTTCCCTTCATTATGTGGGTAAAAAATCCAGAACTAGACAAATCTGTCTTTTTTTTGTGGCCTGCAGTAATGAGAATCTCAGTCTAAAATAAGTTTCAGTCTTATTTCTCATGAAATAATTGTTCCTGTTTTCCATCCTGTGTATATTTAAATGCAAGATGTATATTTATGGCACACTGACATATTTAACTGTTTTCATTAAAATAAATGCTACTGAAATGATTCAAGCCATTCAGCAATGCCTTATTTCAGCTTCTTCGTTGCATATATCTCTCTTTTAAAAAGTAGGCTGTATAGTAATAGTTTCCATCCCACATGTTTAAAATGTGTTGGGTTTGTTTTTTTTACTTTCTCCTGTGATCCACTTGTATCTCCAAGGAAAATTTGCTTCTCCTATACAAACAGTGTTAACACTATTAAAAAAAATGCAACGTTTTGAGCACGAAGTTTTGCAATTTAAATAGGGTGGAGGGTGAAGGTCATTTTCTTGATTTTCATCAGGGAGCAAACAGTGAAGCTTTTTCAATTAGTTCTGAAAATCATCAGCAACTTCTGCTCTTTCCAGAGGTACTCATTTCACTCTATTACAGCACAACCCCAAATATATGCATCAGGTGTTTCAGAAAGAGATAAGATCCCTGCTCCAAAAATATTTGTAATCTGTAAGTACATACAAACTAGAGGAGGTAGGAGCATTTGCCAGTAACTTTTTCTGACTTATATATGGATACACACACACACACACACTTATAACTATATATACGTATTCTGAGTTATATGCTTCTACCTCAATCCCCATGAGAAAAAATAAAATACTCTGAGTCACAAGGGGCTACAGCATGCCTCTCCGAGCACATAATTAACTATATCATCTGGGAACACCTGAAAGTGAACTAATTTCACCTGAAAAGTATCATATGATCTTACATCTATTTCAGTGTTACTGTGGGCTACTGAATTCCCGCCAAAGCAATGTTATTTACTTCTTATACTCTCCCAGATGAAGAGATATGCAGAGAAACAGCCAAGTGGCAGTGTATCCTTGTCATTTTTTTAACTTTCCTTTTCTTGCTGGTATACAAATTATTTGAGTGTGATATTCTATTTACCATCAGTAAATTAAAATACATCTGCAAATTCTATTTATTTTGTCTGTTAAATTGTATGCATTTTATGTGACTCTTCACTCAATTGCTTGTGAGGTAATTATTAGCAATAACTGTTATGTCCCCCAAAGGAGAGTGCTGCACATTATGTGTTTGCAGAATTGTCTACAGCCTACAAGGCCATTTCCAAAGAACTGAAAGAAGCAGATCTGTCTAGTGATTCTCAGGAATGGTCTGAATCTGTAGACAGAAAAAAGTATCATTTTCCATGTTGTATTTCCACTAAAGCAAACTGCGATAAAGAGACCTTCGAATGGGTCTCTCACTATCACCTGCTTTCATGCATTGCAGCAAAGCACTGAGTGGAAGTGACAGCTTCATACTGAGCTCACTGTGGCTGCATGACCACATAACTGTCCCAGATAAGAAATCATTGTTTTTTTAAAATTATTTGTTTGTTTTGTTTTTTAAGTGCATTTCAAATAGTTTAGTCTGATATAAATCACCTCCCCAGTGTCTCTTCACCAGACCCCATGTTGCCCAGCATATCCAGATGGAGCAGATGTCCCAGCCCCTTCACCGCCTTCCTGAACCTCTCCCTCCATGTCCCTCTTGAACTGAGGGGGCCAAAAATTGACCTGATATTCCACGTACCGCTTCTCATTACCTCTGATTGGAAAGCCCCACCTCTTGTAATGTAGATCATGGTGGTTTGCCTTATTCACAGTGAGAAGACACTGCAAAATTAGATGATGAGATCTCTGTAACGTGGAAATTTACATTTAAAATTCTGTGTGTACCAGCAGACTTTTTTTCCTGCAGATCTTTGTGGCACTTCACCTGTACAGTCTTGCCAAGATAAGGTTTATAGTACACGATTTGCAGACTTGCTTCTTGCCTGGTACATGTAATATTTATTATTACTTTGATTTATAATACTTATATAAGAAAGTACATTTCCTGAGCTCTACAAGTTTTTGCTGTAAACTAAAAATACAGTCACATAGAAATAGAATCATAGAATCCTTAGAGGTGGAAGGGACCTATAAAAGTCATATAATCCAATTCCCCTGCAGTGAACAAGGACATGGGTGCTCAGAGCCCCATCCAGCCTGACCTTGAATGTCTGCAGGGATGGGGCATCCACCAGCTCTCTAAGCAACCTGTGCCAGTGCCTCACCACCCTCACAGTTTTTCTTTATGTCCAGCCTAAATCTATTGTTCCTCCCAGGTAACAATGAATAAAATAAAATGAGGCACCACACCCAAAATTAAATGAAAATTTGATCACTATGTCTCACAATGTAAAATACAATTAGGATGTAGAAATTGATAAGTGTTTGATTAGTGCAGAAGAATTTTGATTAGTGCATAAGAAATTGATTAGTGCAGAAATTCATAAGCCATTCTGCAAGTTGCTCTGAATACTGAAGTTGCACTGGGTCGTGAGAATAAATTTTAACGATCTGTGACTTTTATGTAATGCCTTTTCTATGCAGGGCAGAGGCTTAGCTGGTGTGGCTGGATAAAACGACAGCCCTAAGGTGCAGGATCAGCACGGGAGTCCAAAGCCATCCTTGAATGAGTGACACCTTCAGTTCCTGGCATGGATGCAGGCCTCATCAATCATGGTCTGTTGGGTTGTTGGCTCTAAAGGCTAAAACCTTGAGACAGAAAGGCTTCTATACAGAAAGGAATAGACTGTGACAGCTGTGGGCTGAAAGCTATGGGTTGTTAATATAGGTTTCTACAGCCACTTCGTAAACTAGTATGTGTGTGGGCATGTGGGCAAGGAGCTGGGAACACGGGTTGAATGTCATAGGAAAAAGGAGAGTTAACAAGATTACCTGAAGCACAGGGAAGCTGATTCTCCATGTCAATTGTCTAAGATCTAGAAACTTCTGTCACGAAATTCTGTGCCTAATAATAGTGTTCAAGGATCTAGAAGAGATTGGTTGACTTAATGGAAGAATCATACCAAAAGGATTTTTTTATAATCAGTGGTTATAAGAATCCCCAGTTGCTAAGGATGTCCCTAAAAGGAAGGCTGATGCATGCAAAGAGATTTTTTGGGAAAGTGGCCTTGTGCACAATGATGTAGTTAGTGTTTCCCTTGTCTTTTACATCTCTCGTGTTTCCCCTGGAGTCAAGGAAGAGAGGGAGGCCTCTCTGGCACAGGATCCAGAGCAAGTCTGTGAATTGCCCTTTACAGGAGCGTCTGGAGCCTCAGCACCAAATGCCAAAGGGGCATAAGACTCTACAAAGCAAACGTTTGTGGATCTTGCTTTATATACCGAATGCTGATGGGACTGTTACAGTCATCTGGTCTTGTTGTGTGGCAAATCCAGGTAGATCACATTGTCTTGATTCCTAAGTTCCAGATTTTAAAGCACTGAGATGCTCAAGATGACATCTGACTTTTAAAAGTCGCAGCTCAAGTATCTTCATGGTTCTTTTATATGTAATTTTTAGATTTAGTTTTTAAAGGATCTTCAGATTGATGTGTGTTCACTGAGATAAATTAACCAAAAGAAGGGAGAAAATAATAGTAATAATAAAAAGATCCCAGAAGTTTAATTCCAGGGTATGATAAATTCCAGGACCAGAAACATATTTTAGCCTATTCTGGAAAAAGGAATTTTTTAAATTTCTCTGTGCCTAACTGTTTTTTAATCCCAAATATTTTGCCTATGTGGTTCTTCAAAACAAGTTCTGATGACTTTATTTTTTAAGTGGGAAAGAATTCCCTGTTTCAGTTGTTCTTGCTCAAAGAGAGAAAAATAATGTTTGCTCCAAAATTATAAGGAGAAAAACATACAGCAGAGGTTAAACTTGGAAAATTTTGGAAAGTTTTAGAAAGATCTTGGTGACACTAACCTAAATATTATTATAGAAAATGTTATGAATTCTTAATGATTGCACATCACAAGCTCTAACCTCAGTGGGATGAACGCATTCTCTAGAGCTTAAAGAACAGGTTCAAGTAATGTTTTGCCTGATATGCTTAGGAAAACATAAGCAAATAAAGGTGTGTCAGGTACATCACTTTTATGAGACTTCTCTTGATAAGTCGCATCAGTTTGATAACTCAAAAAAGAGGCCAAATAAACTGGAAATGGTTCGAGAAAGGCAAAATTTGGAAAATTGTCAAAAGTTTAAAGTCTATATGCTTTTTTTCTTTCTTTTTCTTCCTTCTAGTTTATTAAACTGAAATTATATAGTATTAAAGATAAAGAGATGATAAAGTCACAGTCTATCAGTGGCTCCAACTGAAAGAGAAATTTTTAATCTAGCAAAAGTGCCCAGCACATCAAACAAAATAATCCAATCACATCATCCACTAGTGGGAAGCAAAAGATAAAAGGTCAAAATTTAAATGGAGAAGATAATTAAGTCATAGAATTGCTTGAGGCGGAAGGGACCTCTAAAGGCCATCTGGTCCAACTCCCCTGCAGTAAGCAGGGACACTTGTAGCTCCATCAGGTGCTCAGAGCCTGGTTTACGCACCTCTAGCCCATTGTGCAGCTCAGTGTTTGAAAGACAAAGCCAACCTGAGGGATGCAGTAATGTGACTGCTGGGTTCAGCAAGCCTCCAGGAGGCTTGATAGGAAAAGAAAAATGAATATAGCCCCTCAAGAAAGTGATGGCTTTAATTATTACTCAAAGCACAAATACAGGAGGCTCATGATGTTAAGTGCTGAAGGGCTATGGGTAATATCACACGTCATGAGCCTAAGGCTCACTTACACAATTTGCTATGTGGTTTTGCGAGTCTAATGCTTGAGGTAAGATAGTATGACAAATATGTAATTACAAAATACCAGCAGTTAGAAAGTGCTTAATAAATGCTTTGTGAAAACCAGATTGTGAGCAAAACCAAGATATAAGATCAGGTTTTTTATATCTAAGGTGAACCATTACTCATTGTAGACCACAGGATGCAGGAATATGGAGGCTCATGGGACTGGAACCCCAACAGATCAATATTTTATCTGTTGCCTCTGTGCTCTCAAGGGCATAAGTATTGAAGTTACTTGAATCAGGCTTACCAGAGATGGTTGTGATTGCTGGGTGAGACAGATCTTAGAGAAGAAATTGAGATGGGTTTGCTCAAGATCGCAGAGCAGGACAATCAAAAAGCACAGTTAGGAATGCTCCCTCTGACTTTAAGTTCTATTAATTTATGAAGAAACTGTGAAGACTTTCTCTGTTATTTACCACACTTCATGGAGGCAGGAAAGAAGCAACGGTAGAAGAAATCTGTCCAGGATGGAAATTAAATCATGACATTAATGATAATAAAATACTAATTAAACCTGAAGCAGCATTTTAATAATGATAATTCAGGTTATGTTAATGTACTGTTCTCTTTAAACATGCTAACTACCTGTTCAAATTGCAGTAGGTCAACGCAATGTGTGGCTGGATCTCATTAATTTTTTCTTATATGCTGGAATTTTTCACTGTCTTGGCTGAAGCCCATTTTCCTTTTTCAATCAGCAGTTTACATTTTAAATTCATTCATTAGGCAATAAAAAATCTTTAATTAAAAAAAGTAATTTATTCTTGATGGCTTCAGGTCATATAAACTGGCAAAAAGGATTACTTTATCCCGTTTATTAAAGCCTGAGTGATGCTTTATCTCTCAAGAATGCTGAAGACAATATGATTGTTATCAGTTTTGTTTACTTGGCTCACTCAGATGACTCATGGCTGTGTGGTGATGTTAGTGTCTTTTAAAACACTGATTACAAGTCCTGCTTGCTGACTGCATGCACTGAAATTATGCTAGATATTGGTTTGTTTAATGCTTTCTCAGCTCTGTTAAGAGAAGGCCAGGGTAAGAACTTCTGTTGGGGTGTTAGATGTTTCAAGATGCTGTTTGAAAGAAACTGAGATAAAGCGGACAGCAGCAAAATGCTCTTTGGGCACACAAGTCTGTCTGTTGCTTGATCTAAAGGCAGAAAGAATGGCTGTGAAAGATTGGCTGTAAGTGTACTAAAATTAGTTGTATATTTATGCAGCATGGTTTTGTCTTACTCCTTTCATGTCCAGAGTTAATACTCTCAGTGCCAAGTGAATAAAGCACTAGTTCTACATAGCAAGGTGGGACGGAGTTGGGAAGGGAAAGGAGGAAATAAGTTTGGCTTGAGGCCATATTGTCCCACTGGGTTCAATCCAAGGCTCACTCAATGAAAGATGTTCTATTAGCCTGACAGGATATTTCACTGAGTCCCAGATCATGCTCGGATACTGAGTTTTGTGAAATACAGTATAGATATTTTGTTAATTTTGCTGAATTGTCTTAATTTTTACTTAGATAGATCACCAAAATGAAAAAAATCACAATGACTGTATTATTACATGTGAAGATATTATTCTCTTCTATAGTATGTTATGTCTATTCACAGTTCCAGAGAAAGAATTCCAATGACACAGAAGTTCAGCATTTATAGAAAATCAGTGTATATGTAGATCACATTAGCAATGAATACATAGGAAACAGCAGTTCATGATGAATAAAAAAACATATCAGATATTAGCTCTAGAACCTATCATTTAAATTCAAAAATAAAATGTTCAAAATAACCATTACAACTGTCATGCATTTAGAAAGTTCCAAAAATTCTCTCCCATCAATTGGGCTTTGTCAGCAGTTAGAAGGAAAAGAGGTGGGGATAGAAGGAGAGAGAGAGACAGAGAGATAGAGTGAGAGACAGAGCACACAGTAGTGATTTTCCAGGAATTTTCCTTCCTTGATAGACGGTCGAAGCATGTAGATAAAATTATTACCTGCTATAATGACAATTTCTGGTGCAATAAAATCAACTCCCTTGTCTGGACTGTTACGAAGATTAAGATTTTGCATTGTCTGCCAAGATTTCACCTGGTAGGAATATTTCAGCAAGTTCTGGGACTGGTGTGTTTCAAGTGATGTAGGTTGGGAAATGAGAAATGTAGTAACAAAATGTTCTGCACAATTAACTATTTGCTATTGAATCTTGCTTCCTGAATTTAAATTGTCTTTTTCACCACAAAGTTTGCACAGGAATCTCACTTCGAGGCAGTATTTACAGAACCTCACCCTGATGGTTTTCCAAAACCTCCTCTGATGGTTTTCCAAGGACATTTCAAGGGATTTTTCTAACATAGTATTTTGTATCATATTAATCTGATTCTTGAGGACCTATCAAAAATGAATGAGCAGAAAGTGGAGAAAAGATAATTATTTAACATATTTAACTATATTGTTTTTTATGCCTTTTGTAAAATAAATTTACGTATAAAAGAAGTGCATTCTTTTAGCTTATCCGAGACATTTAAGTATGTCTTATTTTCAATAGACCGGATCCAAAATCTCTTACTTCAAAAAAGGGACAGTTAGTTCACCTGAAACCTGGAAATGGAAGCTATTTTTTGAACAGTGCATGTCTGATCTTCCATAACAATGCTCCCACTCTTATCTTATTCTCATACTTCCTTTTATAGCACCTGAAGACATAGATACATCTGTTCCTCTTCCTGTTGGCCCCAACGCCTCAATTCAGCTTTTTTACATTTAATAAAAGTCATTTTTTTTTTCTAGTTCTTAACCCTCCTTTTCTTCACTTGCACTTATTTCAAAACTGCAGCAGCATGACTGATTTTTTTCAGTTTTGATGGCTGTATTACCAAAGATACTATGGTATGTCTTACTGAATATATTACTTCTTTCTTTTCTTTTTTGGGCCAAAATAGTTTAGTGCTTTCTTACCAAGAGCTGATCAAATGATAATGTGACTTCAAGTTGTTATGGAAACCAACTTACCAGAAAATACAGCTACTTTACAGATGAATTTTCAGTTTGCAGACTTGTGATGTCTATTTGTGCCTCCATAGTTTCAAACATCAGGTAACATATCTAATGCCCACTGACAGCAAAACATATTTAATTCATGCAGACATATTTGCTTCCAAGAGTCAATTGTCAGCGAGGTCTGTAAAGATAAAAATTCTCTATTTAATGTTCTCAATTGAAATAAAAAATAATAGTCTCTCCTTTGCAAAATCATACTGATCTACCTGTGTTCTTTGAAAATGGTATCTTAAGCAGGTATCATCAGTTCATACAATGAATACAAAAATAATTGTAGCAAAATCTGTAGGGAGAAATAAAGCACTTATTGTAATAATCCCCAAAGACTTTAGATAGTAACATTTAATATGTAAATAGCAAAACCAAAACAAACAAACAAAAAAGTTGCCCATGTTCTGGACTGTCAGTGTTTGAAATCTATCTTCCAAAGAATATTATAGAATATTGTCTTAGAAGAACAAGAACAGGTGTTTGCTTTCATGCCTTTCTAGATGACATAAGAACAGTTTAAACTGGTGCTCCAAGCAACAGAAATGATTAAGGTGAGAAAAAAAAACAACAAAACAAAAGAGATTTGGAAAAGTTATACCTTTTTTTTTTTTTTTTTTTTTGGTACCTCAAGCATGGAGAAAGGTAGCAGTAGAAAGTAATATTAGGAAGATTTCTGTAGTCAATTTCAGTTTGTTTACCAACAAAACACACTGGCCTAACATGTTGACTAATGCAAAGTGATGTTGCTCTATATCTATTCAGTATTTTCTACCAATCGAGTCACCGGACCAAAGAGTCAATTTGAGAACAATTTACCAAAAAAATATGCTGTAGATAAATGTTACTTAAATAACAAAGAAATTTTCCACCCAGGTCCTTAGGATTGTGCCAGTCTGCATTAGTTCAATGCAGCAATTTACACACATCTTTTGGACTGGACACAGTAACTTCTTATTTCAGCATATCAACCAGGGGAAAAAAGCAGTTATACCTAGGTTTGCATCTGTGTTTGTCTAACGATGTCCAGTTAAATTATGTTGAAGCCTTTTCTTTTTCAACTGTGTAAATCAGTCAAAGCTTGTTCACAGTAGAAGGAGACAAGACAGAACCCCCCTTAGCAATGTGATAGCTTGCAAAAATATGAGTTACTGTTCCCCTTTGAACTTGTAAACTTCATTGATGTGAGCATGGTTTCATGGAGATAAATATTAGAAATATTTTTATTATTTGTCACATCCATATGAAATATCCTATATAACTTTTGCTATCTACAGTCTGAATGTACAGACTATGCCAGTTGTTAAGCCCAAGTTAAGAGAGACAAACAGAATTGTTTCATTTACAAGGGACCCTTAAAGATTGTCTAGTTCAACTCCCCTATAATGAACAGGGTTACCTACAGCTCAATTAGGTTGCTCAA
This sequence comes from Gallus gallus, assembly GCF_016699485.2. Classification (NCBI taxonomy): domain Eukaryota; kingdom Metazoa; phylum Chordata; class Aves; order Galliformes; family Phasianidae; genus Gallus; species Gallus gallus. The sequence goes on from NC_052535.1 coordinate 86,234,045, forward strand.
AGCCTCATCCAGTCTGACTCTGAGTGTCTCCAGGGACAGGGCGTCCACCATCTCCCTGGGCAACCTGTTCTAAAAGTTCCACATTTTAGAGACTGATTTACTCTATCCTCAGTCAAGTCCTGAACTGTTCTCTATTAAATAGAGAGGGGACCCATAAAATAACTGGGTTGTGATACCTAACTTTTAGGCACATAAATTATCTGAGATGATTTGCACCTCTGGTGTGAGACAGAGCCCTGATAATCTCAGGCCAAGCAGAGAGAGTATTTCCCTGGAGACTGTTGGACGTGTAGGAAATCTATGCATTCTCAGTAGCCAAACCCCAAACATGTACCTGACATAAAGTGAAAGAAGACACCTAAGCATACAGGTGGAAGCTCTTGGATGCTTCTTGCAAAGGAGACTTACATCAGTCAGTGGACGTGGGGAGATTCTGCTTTGTTGTTGCTCTCGATTCCCATGCTTGAGCATATAGCTCAGTGCAGGAAGATTTACTGTCTCTCACGCCATGCTTTGTACTGGGCTGAACACTATGCAGAGGCATACACGCTACCTAGTTTATAACCAGCGGGAGTGCCTTTACACAGCACTGCTCTCTGCAGGGTAGGTGTACTCAGTGGCACTCCATGCATTAATGTTCTTCAAAGAAACAAGATCATCAGACTTCCCTGCCGAGGAGCAATCAGGCATACAACAGTCAAGGTGGCACCAAAAGGGAGGATACGTAAGATCCGCAGCTATTTCACTGGTTGAATCTAGCGGTACATCTCTTATCTGTCCCACAGGAGGTAAAATAGCAATGTTTTGCTGGGGTAGGGAAATAAAATGTATATATATTTCAGAGCTGAAATAGGTTTTAAGGTTATCAGGAAATCTGCTCAGGTTTACACAGTGATGGAGCTTGAATCCTTGTTCACATGCTCCTTTTCTTAAATGTAGTGGCACTTAGTCTTTCCACAAGGTAAGTCCTCTGATGTGACTTGTGTGTCCTACTGGTTCAAACCAGATAGCACCAGGCAGATTTTTGGTGTGCCATAGTTAAGTTTATGCTTCTTGTCTACCTCTCACAACTCTGTTTATGTCTTTTTTCCACAACATTTATCTCCTAACTTCATGGCCTATTTTTGCATTACCTTTCATCTTTCTTCTCTTAGCGGTTGTGGATGAGTTTTGTGCCCATCAGATGCAAAGACCACTGCCTTGCAGTGAGATAAGAGGTTAGACTCTTTTATGCAAGCAGTAAATCGCACAGAAAGTAAATTACCTAAGGATGACAGATTCACAAGTGTATTTAAGATGAATTAAGAACAACTGCCAAAGGCTTTTGAATTAATTTCTTCAAGTCTCCACCTGAAGCTGGTTAGCAATACACCTGTCTCCAGCTTTAGGAGGATTTGGATTCCTATTAGAGATTGTCATGCAGTTTTGTAGCATGTGAAGTTTTCATACAGCTGCTTCTATGGTTGGCAGATTGTTTCAGCAAAAGTGAATGATTTTGAAGCTGATTGGTGGCTCTATATGATGTATGTAATTCTGGAATGTGAACTGTATTTATTTTGGTTATATACAACACACATACAATAATCTATTCCAATGTGGTACTTCAGTGCAAATATTAGGCTCATAATCTGTGGTTGAGAAAAAGCATTGGTTGGAGCTAAAAAATCAAGGAGGGGAGGTGGTAAAAAAAGGGTGAGGAATTATTGTTCCTTGAGAATACTTGAAGCAGTAAATAAATGGGAGATATTTGGCATTTCTACACCCTGGGTCCAATTTTTCCTCTTTTCTTCTATTGTTTTCCAAATAAAAGATGATGAAGTACTGCAGCTACTAACCCTTGCATTAGCACTGTGTTATGTTTACATGTCAATGTGAAAATTGCTACTAGCTAAATCACAAATTCATTATTTTCTTTCTTTCCTCATAAAAATCAAGAGCATTTGATCCATGATTCAAGGTCAGAATTGACACTGCACTTCTAGAGGGCACAGACATTGATCACTGGAAGTTATTTTTTGTAAACAAGCCTTACTAGATCAAATCAATATCTACTTCAGCCTTTTCACACACTAATGTTATTTTTGTAAGAATTAGAACTGAGTTAAAAAAGGCTCCTTTCTATATTGTTATAAAAGAAAGTTATTGGCTTGTTTTTCGTGTATCTTCTCTAAACAAGTCCAGAAATTAAGCCTAGTTACATTGCTGTGACTGTTTGTTCACTTCTGAATAAAAAACAACTTCCTCCTATTTATCTAATTCTGGTCTGTTGCACCACAGCCTCTGTTTGAGGCTCACCAAATGGTGAGCCATGGCTCACCTGTGTCCATGGCACAGGAGTTGGAACCGGATGATCTTTAAGGTTCCTTCCAACCTATGCCAATCTATGATTCTATCATTCTATATGGACAAGAGAGAAAAACAGAAAATAACAAGATATGATTCAGCCTGACCCAAATCAGAGTCATTCTCTACTGTGACCAGACTTCACTGTCTTTATAAAAAGTTGTACAGTTTTTTAATTAAAGAATCTTAGCTTTAAAGGTTTGCATTCTTCAAATGAAGATAATATTGCTCCTTTCTGCCATAAGGAAAATTTTCTGTTAACTGGAAAATGAAGCCCACCAATGGCATTCATTAAAGCATACTTAGTAGAATAGGAAGCATCTGAAACAGAGGATGCGGGTGAGTCTCAAGATTCCTATTTCGCAGCTGACTTCTCTCTACCTTCATCTTCATATGTGTAACAGTATTTTTTCCCCACAGACTTTGTATTTTACAGATGAGAGGTTGCCTTCTTAACCCAAAAAAGATTTTACTGTCTTTTAATCAAAAGAAGGCTTTGATTATGTTTTAAAAGGAATTTGATGTTATGTATGTTATTTGGATGTTATAATAATACAGGAAGCAGTGGCAGATTACAGAACTTCTGGTGGTGCCAGAACAGCTTCTTTAACTGTGTGTCATACATATTCTATTTTTGTGTTGATAGGGCACAGATTTCAGATTCAGTCACATGCTCGCGTTGCATATGAGAGAAGCTCTAACACAAATAAATCCTTTGTATGGCTGTACTTATATGAAGACACAAGCTGGATACCCTTATGTTTAGGCTGCAATTAATTCTTCACACTAGAGCTGAAACTTAGCAATCCCAGGTAGGTGCAGTTAATCTTGGCTTTTGTTATCTCTGAGCAACAATAGTCACAGATTGAAATATTTAGAAAGTCAGGAGGTGTGTTATTCTGTCATGAAAGTTTCACAGATTTTTAAGTGCAGCAATCATTTGATCAAATCCATTTAAGATGACCATGATCAAAGAGGATTTCCATGATAATGTCTAGTCTCCCAGTCAAGTTTTTTTTCTTTGGTTTGTTGACCAGCAAAAAATAACATAGTGTGAATCACTGACAATAGACTTAGAAGTCAATAAAGGCCAGCAGAAGAAAAAATGCTCTCAATGCAACAGCTGAAAAATATCAATGAGTATTAATTGTTTAAATTATTATATGTTTACAATCCACCTATTTCTTTCAAGATCTTGGGGATCAATTGAGGACTGTCAGAATGGAATGAATCCAACATAAATTACTTGCAAAATGGATGTTTTGACTAGTGAATTCAATGCAGAAATGAATATGTAGCTTGGCATATAGGGGCTGCATCTTTCTAGGCTTAGCTTCTGGGAAAATAGGATGCTTCTCATGTTAGTCCTTCTATTCAATTGGCTAAACACCAGTATGATGGAGTTCTTCCTTACAGTGCTGTATGAAAACAGAATCATAGCCTAAACTGATACTACATATATGTGCTGTGCTCTTGAAATCTTTCAAATTTGAACAAAACAGCGCATGCATAATTTAGGGATAACAGGTTCAGAACAACACTTTCTATACTCTCTCACGCAGCTAGATTTAAGCTGAATTAAAGCAAGTCTCACTATCAGTTGCGGAATGGGAGCACACAAAAGAATTAAAAAGAAAAAAAATATGTAAATAATGACTACTAGCCCAAATGTAGAAGCATATGCTTTTTTTAAAGGCCGGGAGTGTGAAAAATTTAGGCAGGAAGAGTTTTCTGGGAACCTATACACTGCTATGTCCTCAGAGAAGAATTATAGTGGCTAATTATAGGGCAGAAGGTGGGGACTGATGGGAGAAAGGAAGGCTTTTGGCAGGAGAAGTCTATTTGAAGTCAGGGGAGGCTTGCCTTTTTGGGTGGATGAGTAGAAAGCTAAAGGGCACTTTAATGGGTAGAAATAGTTGTTAGGTTAAATAAGAAAAAAATAAAATTTGAAAATAAGATTGAAATGGCATTTTCAGCAGCTGTCTGTTACCAAATTTTCAACTGAATTCCAATCTAGGTACATGAAAATGGTCCAGGATGCAAAATCTGGTCAATAACAGATTTATGGTTGCCACAATTAGGCTGAAGAGAATGAATTAATCAATCACGACTCTTCTGTCTCAGTGCAGTGCAAAACAAGGTCAAAAGTGATCTTTGGTGTACAGAAATAACCCTTTGAGTATTAGGTGAAAGATGGGAATAAACAGAGAACAGGGGAAACAGAATATGAGAAAACATATACTAACCAGGATGAGGGTATACTCCTAACCCAGCAATTTTCTCCCCTCTCTAGAAGTTTTTTTCTGTTTTGACCAAACTGTAAAGTACTTTTCAACCAGTGCTGTACTCAGTAGTGAATACAAGAAAACAGCCTTGATGCACTCTGTATGAATTGCTCCGCTTGTCACTGATGAACCTCACTGGGACACAAAGTACTCTGGCTTTGCCTTTTTCTGGTTAGTGAACAGACGTATTTATCCACTATTTTTATCTATTCATTTTACATCACTGAGTTTAAGGAAGGGTTTGAAGCGAGATAATGAAATTATTCTTCTATTTCCTCCTATTGTTGATTCCAGGAAGTTCCTCTTAAGCATGAGTGGGCAGCTGGGCTGGTTTTTCAGAAGAGGTTAGCATTTACTGTGAATGACCAACATGAACAAGTGATTACTTATTTTTCAGTTCTAAAAGTAAACACTTTTGAAAATCTGTCCTGATTGCAAATGTCAAAAAATTCTTAATGAATACAAGTGTTTTCTTTGCGGAGAGGAAGGAGAAATGTGGAAGGGTGTTTGCTATGCATATTCACAGGGATGAATTTCACCCTTAGCAGCAAATAAGGATGAGTTTACTAAGCTTCATTGTTATTACTGTATTCCTGACTCTTAATAGAGCAATCTGACTAGGAGAAATGGAAAACTAATTGTCCATATTTGATTGCTGCACCATCAATCATTCATCTACCCATCCATCCATCCATCCATTTAATGAGAGCCACTGAATTTTCACTCAGAAGTAATACACAAAAATACATCCTACAATTAATTCAGGCATTGCAAGATGTCCACTTAATTTGCTGGATGCATTCAATCAATTCTGTGCTTTATTCAGTGCACTGAAAGGATCTGGCTGGCAAGAACTACATCTGTTATTAGCTCTCAGTTCAGATGGAGATAATACTTTTATACTGTGAATTGTCCTCTGCTATTAAACTTGAAAGTCAATGGGCTAGTGTAATAACCTTTCAAAATACAATAGCTGTGCTCCTTTTGTTGTAAGCAATCAAAACCTCATAAAACCTCTAACTTTACTGTGTTTTACATCATGCGAGAAAAACCTCCTGCTTCTGTTCCAGGTAAAACACATTGCTTAAATTCTTTTGAAGAAACAGCATCATTCATCAGGTAATAATTTCTCAAATACAAACTATATTAATGAGATTAACAAACCTAATTTTTATATGCAGTGGATGACAGCACCTGCACTCACCAAAACCCATTTTAAATACAGACATTCCTCATTCTCCTTTCGTTTCTTTTGGAACTGCACTTCCCAGTGCTGTTTGCTTGCTTTTGCTTTGCTTTTCCATTACTACCATATCACTTATACCTTCGTAATTGTAAACCTATTCAGAAGTGTTTTATTACAGCAATTATTTAACAGGACAGAATCATAACATGCACAACTATAAATGTAACAGTACGTTATCAACATTCATTACATAATAATGACCAATTGCATAATTAAAGGACAGACTGGGCTTCAAAAGCAATTTTCAATGCAGAAGCAGCTCCAGATTAAATGTCTAAAGTACAGGTACTAATTTATTGACTGTACATTAGAAATGTTTCCAATAGACTCATATTCTCACAATTTCCAATAAGTTCTGTGCTGACTTATGCATGGAAGTATTCATGCATTTTGAGATGGACAAGGAAAAGCATGAACATTTGCAGAGGGTTTTCTAAAAGTTCAGCAGAGCAGTCCAGGCAATCCCGATGATCAATGCTCGGGACAAATAATAGTAGGCAAATGGTTACTCCAGGAATGTTAGACAAGCTGAAAAACATGACTTGAAGTTTCATGTCTGACTCCAAATTTCAGACAAACTGTGTATTGGACAGTTACTGCCTCTCTCTGCAGAAGTATGATAGAATTGACATAGAAAACAAGCTCATGATTGCCAGGATTTTTGACATAGAAGTATTGGAGACACATATAGAAAGTGCAAGCATGAATAGTGGAGGTAGGCATTTGGAAAGAGGGCACTTTGAGACTCCCCAGTGTTGCTTTTGTCTGCTTTGGCACTCCTGCTGTTCAGTGCAGTTCTGTGTACTGCAGTGTTGGAAGCAAGGTCAATGCTGGGACCAGAGTTTTTTTTTTTTCTTAATACTATAAACAGCAGTCTAGTTTGCTCTGCAGCCACAGAATGGGATTAAGAAATGTCAGATCACTTGAAATAAAATCTTAGAACCATTTGAGTTGGAAGGGACCTTTAAAAATCATCTGGTCCAACCCCCTCCTGCAAGGAACAGGGACACCTATAGCTTCATCAGATGCTCAGAACCCCATCCAGCCTGACCTTGGGTGTCTTCAGGGCTGGGGCATCCACCACCACTCTGGGCAACCTGTGCCAGTGCCTCACCACCCTTAATGTAAAAAAACATTTTCCTTGCATCCAAACTAAATCTCCCGTTTTAGTTTCAAAACATTTCACTTTGTCGTATCTTACCAGATCGCGCTAAAGAGTCTGTCCCCTTTTTTTCTTACAGCCTTCCTTAATACAGTGGAGCAACAGTGTGTTAGCATCTGCATTTTTAAACATGAAAGATGATTTCCTTTTTCCAGAAAAATGGAATTGAAAATTATTGGGTGTGATTCAGCTGCCTAAACAGAAGCATGTACTGCTGTCTCAGATGCCACAAATTAAATTTGTTCTCTAGATGTACTCCAAAAGTTACCTTTCTTAAGTCCTCTCATATCTGTCAGCCCTTTCTTCGTGTATTAGATACTCTATAGTGTATCAGATGCCCATGGCTCCCTGTGCTCACAGAATGGACTATTATTCATGGTGGAAAAAACAACACTACCTACACAGAAATTCAACCTCATCTTTTTTGTCCATGTCAAATATATTTAACTGAAAGAGACAGAGCTACTAAAATCTGTTGCCTGACCTAGTATGCAAATAATCCCTTGGATGACAAAAGACTATTGGGATTTCTCCCGGTGCGAATAGCTGTACACAGATTTCAAAAAGAGGTCCTGGTTATTAAACATGATCAAAAAGTAGTATGAGAAACTCAGAAAGGTTTTGTGCTACCTTTAGGGAAAGTGTTAGAAAAGTAGGTCAACCAAGCAAATCAGCCAGGGGAGTGAGGAAAGTGTAACCGTTATCAACATCATAGACAAGCTTTGGAGCTTGATACAAGGTAAGACATTCAAGTCTTTGAAGTGTTTGTTATTGTTTATGATTTACAGCTCCTAGACAGATGAAATGGTCTTTATTTTCAGCTGGCATAAATTGGATCCCTTTGATTTAATCTAGTTTATGCCATGTTTGACCTCCAGGATGTGGAAAAAGTGTGGGTATAGTAGGTTTATCTCTAAGTAGGACAGTGGTCCGGTTGGTAGCAGATAGGTCTACCTGGCAGGTAGGTTGCTTCTCTTTCATCAGTTTATTACACTGAGATGGTTAGCTCCCAGGGCAGGCAATATAGACAGCTTTGTGCTGCAGAGGGAGGCAAGAAAGCAATATAGATGTCCTGCTTGGTTTGCCTTTGGGAGTCCCTAGGCAAAAGGAGAGAGTCTTCTGTCTTCTGAATGTGAGCAAGGTGATGGCAGGTATGATTGCAGCTTTAGTTACTCTCCTTCCATTGGCCATATTGTTGCTAATATAATTCTCAATAGTCCCCCAGAATAAACACAGGCTTTTATCTCTATGGAAGCAAAATTTAGGCTAAGATCTTCTTTAGGTTACTCAATCTTTCTATACGTCCTTTTTTTCTTTCTTTTTTTTTTTTTTTTTGTGCTGAGCAACCGAAGTTTGTACCTGAGTGCTCAGTCAGAATCACTCATTTTTTGACTTCACCTTTCTACAATTGTAACATCATAGTTCTGTTCAGCTCTTGGGCCCCAAGCATAGGAAGGACATGGAGCTGCTGGAGCAGTTCCAGAGGAGGCCAACAGAATGCTCACACCTCTTCTATGAGCAAAGACTGAGAGAGCTGGGGGTGTTTAACCTGGAGAAGAGAAGGCTCTGGAGGCACCTCATTATGACCTTCCAGTACTTCAGAGCACCTAAAGAATAGCTGGAAAATGACTCTTTGTCAGAGAGTGTAGTGGTAGGATAAGAGTTGATGGCTTTAAACCACCAGATTGGTCAGTTGTGATTTATACACACCTTCATGTCTGAAAGACCTTGATTTCTGAATAAGGAATTCACTTCTAAATTAAAGATGTGACCTAAAGGGGCCATGAAGAGTCCCATTTCCTTCTGAATGTGTCAGCATTTTAAATTGACAGCTTATTCTGTTCAAAACAGTTAATTCGGAAGCTTTTTGCTTTCCAAATATATTGTGGCCAGTCAATAATCAAGAATTGCAAAAAAAAAAAAAAAAAAAAAAAAAAAAAAAAAAAAAAGCCACGATGGAAAAAAGATAAATGTGCAAATGTAAAAGTCAGTGGAAATATGCTCCTTTGTAACTGTTTCTAGGGAGACGTTGCAGGTAGAACATCTGTTTCACTTACTGTGATTGAGTGCCAGGGCTGATGGATTGGTTTAATGTACTCCTTATTAACAACTTGCAGAGGCCAGCAAACTTTGCAAACCTCTAACAGGAAAACGTTTTGAAATTTCAAGAGAATACTGGAGACAGCAAAAATGTCATTTGAAATTAATGGGAAAAATCAGACTGTTGTGTTTGAGCTACAGAATCTTCAAGCTCCTACAGAAGTTAAAAAGCATCCAAGTGAACACTACAGGAATGTGAGGAACACTTTTCAAGTTTATCTTTTATAGATACAAGAAGCAACAGTACAGAACAGAATCATAGAGATAATCTGATAACCTAATCTGCAACCCAGAATGGTTGTGGATGCCCCCTTCCTGAAAGCATTCAAGGCCAGACTGGATGGGGCTTTGAGCAACTGGGACTAGTGGGAGGTTTCCCTGCCTATGGCAGGGGTTTGAAACTGGGTATCTTAAAATCACTTCCAACCCAAACCATTCTATGAATCTGTGATATGGTAGTCAGTCAGCCATGGGAATATCTGATTATGCTGAAAATTTTCAAAATATCTGCTGTTGTTCAGAATATTAGGAAGGATTCTAATAATATGCTTGGTTGTTTTTTTTTTTTTTTTTTCCCTCTTCTTTCTTTTCTCCCCTCCTTCCTCCAGCTATTTTGTTAGAAGTAATAGCTTTGACTGCATTTCTTTGGTATAAATTACATAGCTTTCAGCCAGATTTTGACTTCATTTGTACAATATGAACCTGAAGTCAGTTAGTACACTTTCACTCAATATTCCCTCATTGCTGGGTCATTTGAATCATTTCAGCTCTTGGGTTCTCCAGTATAGTAACAATCCTTCAAAAGCTTTGCATGGGTGTTGCTTTTGTCATGATAAGTGAAGGGATGCCCCAATAGCCATCCAGCTGCTTTTTATCTTTGCAATAGCAGCAGTTGTATTCTCTTCTTTGTAGTTCTTTCAATTGCAGATTTGAGTGTGCAGCTGACAAATTTTGCTTGATATAAAATTCCATCGGCCATCCTTCTTTTACTGTTGCTCTGCTTAGGAGTACTGTGAAGATATTTTTCAACATTAGATGTTTTCCTTCCACCATCAGTATGTCAATCAAGCAATCAAAAAGTGAATTATATATATTGCATCAGATATTTATCTACATTTTAAGAGACAGGCTTTTAAGTAGCAAAGGCATGTGCTTATAGCCCGAGCACACTCTGCTCTACTGAGATAATGTTTACCTTTCTGATAAAGGAAACAACTTGATCCTATCAGTCAACACAGACAGACTGATTGATTGCATGGTTGCAAAGTAATACTTCTGTGCAGATAGGTAAGAGGCAATAGGTAGCCAAACCCATGACTCCTGAAGGATACCTTATATGTGAACTCTACCAGGTTCTACTTTTTTCTATTCATCAGACAAGAATGAAAGCAATAAATGGCTACTATGACTTTCAGAATTTTCTGAAACTTCCTAATCAAGGGACCAGAATGACATCTGAACACTATTAAAGAATTCTGAAGTGAGGCTTCAAATAATTAAAAACACCTTGTGTCAGTGAGTAAGCACGGGCACAGGAACAAGTTTCAATTTATGCATAAATAAACTTTTTGTTTATTGGTTTTCTTCAAGTCAACAAAATGTAAGAAAAATCAGAATGGGAGGCATTAAAAATGTTTAATCATCCCAATAAAAGTTAAAGTAATAAAACATATCAGATCTCTCCTTTAGCTCCTTTGGAAGAATTTATGCATGTTCTGAAATTACCTACATTTCTGTATGCAAAAAAATACAAAGAGTGACAACAAAATCTAGCCAATATTAAATTGAATCTCACCTGGGCATAAATAAACATTAAATTCCTTCCACCATGCTATCAATCACGTTGATCTACAGATGTTATATTTATGCCCAGAGGAATTACTGTTGCTTCTCAGAGACTTTCCTTTATAAATCAGTCACCGGAGGGAGACTGAAGAAAATGAAGCAAGAAAGTAATCAGTGCCTTGTATTTGATTTTGGTAGAAATATGTACAATACTTATATCGATCTAGTACATATTTAAGTAAATAGATTTATCTAAAGTTTATCTGGAAAAGAAATTCTCCTTAGGTCCACATAGACAGATATTTTATTGGAGCACCTCAAAAGGAATTTAGCTGAACCAGAGCTCTTTTGAAGTCTTTGATGGTAGATGTTAGCTTCTCAGTGTGGCAAGTTGTACCTATGGTTTCGGCACTGTGTTATCACCAATTTTAATTTCTATTTTTAATTACTGTTAATTCAGAAGTCTCAACAGAATATGAGCCTAGCAGATTTAAGAAAGTATAATTTCTATAGCCAATAGAAAACAAGAGACGGATGTTTCCGATAGCTTACTATAACATGTCTAACCCTCTAATATACAAGTGCATGGATAAGAAACATATATGCAGCCAAAGTCAGCTGCAAGGTTCTAGCTGATTTTAATCTTTATTACAAAATTAGTCAATGGATTTATTCCTCCTCCAGTCCTATCCCATCCTTATGTTAGTGTTCTATGTCAGTATGTTAATAGGATTATACCATCCTTTCTCGTGTTGCTCATCACATACAAGGGACAGTTTACTCTGTAATGAGTGTAAATATAGTTCCTTCAATATAAATTAGAGGAATACAGTAATATGGATGCATTAGAGTGCTATTAGCAATGAATGATTTTCACCCTTGTTAGCAGGCAATGCATTGCCCTGCTTCCCAAGTGAATATATATTGTATGCACAAACTGAGGAAAAAAAAGGCTTAGAATAGAAAATGTTTTTGTTTTGTTCACTAAACCTTTTCAGCTCTAACAGTTTTAGGAAATGCTCACTGCCTTTTTAATACAACCCTATAACCATACATAGGAGAAATAAATTAGTACAAAATACCTCTTCAAGAATCACCTGAGGAATGTGAAATATCAACAAGATGAAGGTAGAAGGCTAAAAAAGGATGTGAATATTAATCATTCAACAGCTGAAAGATAGATGTCTTTGTGGAGTCCCAACATTTCAGCTGGTATAAATCAGAGATTTGTCAGAGCTACGTTGATTTGTGTCAGCTGGGAAACCAGCTTCATGTTGCTCCTAGAAAAAGAGATGAGATGTCTGTTCAACTCTACACAGATCAACATAGATATTTTAAAGAACAAAGGGACAATCAAGTACCCATATTGTTTGACATTCAATGGCAATTTAGAACCTAATTCCCATCACTATCTTTGGAAAGTTTCTGTTTTACATTACCATATCTGTGTGTTCTTAAGGATTTATATAGATCCCAGAATGTGCTTCCAGTTAAATATTCATCAGATTTTCCTTGAAAAAATAAATTATAATTACACAAGTAATAAACCACTTGCAGAAAAACTCTCATTTTTCTTTTAATTTGGCTTATGGAACGTGAAGAAGAGGGTTCGTGTTTTTGTTTGGTGAGTGGCAGCAGATCTAGCAATGGACCTAAAAGAACAATGATGAGGATGAGAAATTCAACATAATAATAATGTGATGCTACACAGAAGAACTGCAGTGAAATGCATCATTCCTACTGTTAACTAGTCTTTCAACTAAGTGTCAAATTATTATTGAAATGTTGGCCAAGAAAATATAGTACTTCCACTTACAAAAAAAAAAAAAAAAAAAAAAAAAAAAAAAAGAAAAGAAAAGAAAAGAAAAGAAAAGAAAAAAAGAACTGCAAAAGGAGCAGGTAAATAATCTGTTATTCCCATTTATTCAAATGCACAGTTGTTTTCTATTAAGAACATAAGATAAACATCTGTTTGAGTCCTGATGATGTACAAGTTATTTATATTTAAGGCATATGGATAAATGTATCTCTGTAGGAAATGTTTCCCTTTAGAGGTTTTCCCTGTGCCCAGGAGAATACATTTCCACCAGGCAATTGGATTGCTGGCAGACTGAGTACAGAAAGTGTAAACTTTCATCCATAAGTGATTATGGATTTGTAATAAATTGAATGGACAGAAAACTGTTCCATAAAGAAACAAGTCTTAGTTTAGAAATTTTTGGCAGCTTTTGGTTGGCAGAGGGAAACAGACACAGTGAATGCAAAGAAAGCAAATTTGATTAAGTCTGCAGAAATTGTGTGCGAGTCAATCAGATGTGACTGGGTAACATGGCGATAGTGACAAAGGCTGTGCTGTCAGGAAGAAGACACCCTCACGCTGCCTATTTATGATTTTACTGTATTTTAAATCAATGAATTGTATTATAGGAAGACTTACTTGAAAAAAAAAATTCCCATTATCTAAGAAATTTTATTTCCTACCCAATTCATCCCCAAAGAGTGGAAAGCCAAAATGTCATCACCTAATAATTTATTTTCAGACTTTAGGCTATCCGTAAGCTAATGTCAAAACTTCAGTGATATGAAAACTTTTCATTTATACAGTATTTCTTGACATTGCCCAGTAATACTGGCCACTATAGATATATATATGGCATAGATCCATTGTAATAACCAGTTGTAGAGTCCTTTTAATATGATGATTGCTATTAACTGAAGACTCTTCATTTAATCTAGCAATAAAAATCCTATCATTCCCTAGATATTGCTACTGATTTCTCCCTCTAAATTTTGTAATTGGCTTTGTTTTCTTGCATAGCTCCATGCAACGTCTGGTTCACTTTTTCCAATGTAAAACTGTGATATTCTTTTCAGGCACAGATCAATACTTAGTGGGTTTTTTTTTGTTTTTTTTTGTTTGTTTGTTTTTTGTTTTTTTTACATATCCACCACAGAACTTGATTTGACTAAACTGTTTAAGTACATTTTGAAAATCTTAATAATGTTTTGCTGATTTACATTTGCTCTTTTTAAACTAATTCATTTCCCTTTACCTTCCTACTAGTACTAAAGACTGAAAAGCTCTGAGGATTTACATGAATTTCCTATTAACGCACATTGTATGAATGTAAAATATTTCTTTTACTATCTAAAGGTAAATAAATTTGTTGTGTAAAACAAATAAAAGTTATGAAGTGACCAGATGGAGCTTTCTACCAGTCAAAAATGTAATCAGTATATTGTTTAGCAACTGAGCTTCAGTTATGCTAGTTAATCTTGGGAGTGGAAACAGAAATGGAAGATCTGATGCATGACTATAATTGATTGACTCCATAAAATGTCCTTGAAAAAAAATGAGAGAAATAACCTGACCTTTTGAAGTTGTCACGCAAATAAGTATGCAAAAAATGGTTTTATCATCTTGAAGGTGTTTGATTGATCACTTATAAGTATGTTGTCAGCAAGATGTTTCAATTTTCTAATGGGTTTGATATTCTTATTTCCAAAAGAAATGATTGTTGTGGAGGGAATAATAAGATTGTTACTACTTCAGGTAAAGAAATGGCATCATTTCCATAACAATATGATGAACATACCAAGCTGCTAACTAACCCCTCTTCCTAGCTCAATTTTTCTCTATAAACATACTGTGATTTTGAAAACAAATCCAAGGTAGAAATCATGAGACCACATATAAATTGATGGAGCTGTTCATTCTCCTTCTACAATTAGTGGTAACAAAGGGATGCTTTGAGAAAACAGTTCATTTCATCCCTAAAAGATGTTTAACATAGGATGAATCACTTGTCCAACCATCTTCATTATTTATTGATGGAGAAGAGGAATGGAATTAATCTGATGAAAGGAGTATATCTACTTTGATGCTTCTACAATTATTTACTGCAACCCAAATCAGTCTAGAGGAATCTATGCTTAAGGTTTCTGTTTCCTTCTACTGACTTTATGAACTTTGACTCTATAGCTCAGCAGTCAACACCTCAGAATGGGTGAGATTTACATGTGTTCAACCTGATAGCAATTTTCATTGAATTGAGTTAGATTTTCTAATAAAAATAGGTCATGACGAACTCTACTGGAGTCTTTAGAGCTCATATGAGAACAACTAGCAGCTATGAAAAAAAATTAAAATATCATATTGAATCATCTTTTAAAATTAATTCCCCAATATTTGAAGAAAGAAAACAGTGAAGACAACCTTTATGTATGATGACATGGTAAAATGTTTCATTTTCATATTTCCTACTACTTTCATGGAAAACATATGTATTAAAAATTCTTGCAAGTACCTGAGTTATGAGAGCTCAGAAAGCTTCCCAGTGACATTGATGGCTTCTTTTACAGACAAGAAAAGAATAACACAGTAGAGAAAAAGTTCAATCAAAGTTAATGGAACCATTCAGTTTTAAATACACAATATCTCTGACAGCTTGGATCATTACTGAACCCCTGAAAAGAGATGAGAGAAGATATTACTGGAAGCAGTGAAGAAGTATAGCACTAATCTGAAATTTGTCAAAATCAGATTCAGCACCATACTATAAAGACTTTTTTTCCAAAGAATGATATGTTACAGTTTCAGCATTGGGAATTATTTGTGACGAGCACATATTATCCGTATGCTTTGCAATGTGATTATTGAAAGAGACCTTGGTCCTGTGTGACCAGACCTCTGATCTTTTGTGCAAAATAGTCCCTATTTTTCTATTAAGAGGATGACTGCTTAGACACCTCTCCACTGTACTTCATTTGTCATCTTTTCAGACGAGAATCTTAAACAGATTTAAGGCTCTTCCTTACTGCCTGGCATAGGTTACTTTCTGCCAAACCTATTCATTTCCATACTGTTTTCTTTTATGCATTGGTTGAGAAATAGGAGGACTTGTTTTAAAATGAGAACTCAAGGAAACAGTAAAGCAGCCCTAAGACACATAGTAACACCAGAATCTCATTTGGGTTTAAGGTTTTAATGACTTACCTTTATCACACCAGATCTTAGAGTGCTATGAGGCAGCAAAAACAGTCTTTCAAAATCTGTGGCTAACTTTCATGGTTCTGAACAACATTTTTTTCTCCACTGTGTGTTGTTCAAAAGTGAAATGTACTTAAGCCAGGTAGTTGATACTACACTTAAGTCAAAGTATGGTCTGACCTCCCCATATATGTAATGGTTCTCTTCCCTGGATAGCCAGAAGGTAGTATCAAAATCTGAGGTAATATCTTCTGATCCTTTCCACTAATGTTTTAATGTTTTTGATACCTGACTATATTTTGTGATGAATATAGAAGTCTGGTAGCACTTGAACTCTCTAGAAATGCCAGAAGACGGAAGGAAAGTCAGACATACTGACTTCTACTGACTTTACGCTGAATATCCAGTAGTTAAAAAAAAATTGCCTTTTTAATTTTTAAGGTCTGATTCCGATGCATTTGTTTTAAAGAAACTATATGATAGCAACTTCATCTTCAACTGCACCATCTGGGAAGCAGCTCATAATCTTTGAGTAGTTAAGTGTGATGAAAGCCAATTTAGCAGTAAATGCAGGTGTCTCTTTAGGGGATTCACTGTATGTCTGTGTTTGATGTTATCCACAAATAAGTTTATCATGCAGGAGTCTTCTTTGGTCTGATTTGTATCCCATTTTTATAAACTTTGAACCAGGACCTCCACAACTGATAGAAAATCTGCTTGTCAGCAGTAAAATCCAGTTAGAGGTGAATTATAGTTTCCCCATTTCTGATCCAAGAAAAAAATTATAATTTTTCCACCCCTTGCTGAAACAGCGTGCCAGGTGGCAACCACCATTTCAGAGACATATGCTTGAAAGGCAAAATGTCTATCCAGTCATCCTGGGACAATTGCCTTCAAAATTGTGATTCCAATGACAACTATATTGGATTTGAAGTTGTATAGCAAAATAAAACCCATGGTCTCAGAGTCTTTTAAAAACCATTTGGCTTAATGATAACATCACTTTGTGCTGGCAAATACTTTTTCTGCTACTTTTTTTTTTCTAATCAAAGTATACCCAAAGTAGATGAGGCATTGTTTCCTTTATTTAAAGATGCAATTGTTAGCAAAGTAAGTAAGGACGCAGACATCTGGACTAGTTCTGAGCCAAAATTCTTGATGTCTTTTCTAACATGCTGCTTGTCCTTCACATCTGCTGGAGGGTGAAAAGTGAGAAAATACAAACCAAGCAATTTGCCCCTCCAGCCTCTTCGCACACACATAAAATCTTGCATCTACAGGGCCTACTGCTCCTGTTGACCTTATAGGCATGACAAAAGACAAAAAGAAAGATCTCCTGAACTTTACTGGAGGAGTTGAAAAGCCGAGAATAGGCAGACCTTCCTCTTTACAACTTCTTTTGTCTGAGATGACTCTATCTTTGGGATCTCTTTGGCCTTCACACTTTTACTTCCCCAGCTACCCACATTTTGTGTTTGGTGCACAAGATTAGTTGATCATATTTGGGCTCACCTACTCTGCTTTTCAAGACTAATCCTATCAGTGATCTTCAGGGCCTTTTCCAACCTAGATGATTCTTATAAAATTGTTTTATTTTTATGTCATTCAGCATTCCTTACAGTCAAAATTAGACCTCTCTATTATGCAGTGGTGATTTTAGTAGTGAAGTTTATTCACTGTGGATTGAAAAGAAAAAAGGAGATAACAAGCAAGAGCAGGTGTTCATGACTCCAACTGGTATTCTTAGTAGAGATATTTCATATTTCTGATGCACCCATCTGTGTGGCTTTACCTCAGGTGATTAGTGAGCTTAAAAGATGTGACATTTGCAGCTCACTGATGTTACTTGCTGGCCAGCACCGTATCAATCACTGCTGCCAGATGCAAATGCAGCCTGTCACCAAAAGACAGCTTTTCCCAAAACAGTTCTATGTCAAGATGAAAGCTTTATGTTCCTCCGTGAGCTAATGCAGATAGTTGTGCTGCAGTCCATGGACATACACAAAAGTTGTGACAATTTAAATAGCTTCTACAGGAGTCTTTCCTAGGATATCACGTGAAGGATCTGGCCTGATAAGAAGTTTTTCATTTCAATTTAACCTTTTGTTATCCATTTCATAAAGTTTTGAACTCCTTGGGAAGTTGGTTAGCCTTTCTGGAAATTTTAATTGGCTCCCAGATTCCTGCATTTTTGGACAGATCTATGACCAAATTAGGACATTCAAAGTTCCAGATTTCCCAATTGGAATAGGAGGAATCAAAACCAATTCAGGGGCAGTGATATACATCAACCATACAGCGTGGAGGTCTTCAAACCTCTGTATGTTCTCTTCAGGTGCCAGCAGTTGGTGATCTAATCAGCCAAAAACTGAGTGTTTTCTTGGGAATATATTACTGGAGAAGGAATCTGGGGAGAATGGTCTTAATTAGAAAATTCGAAGTCTGAATTTATGGGGAGTGAATACTATCACTTTGTTAAATACTAAATGATAGAGCAGATTCTTATAAGTTTAAATGGGTATATTCTACCATAGTGTTTTATTGAGCATGATGACAGTTAGTCTCATTCATTTCTGTGGGAGTCTTTACAGTAGCTTGTGGGACACCTCCCCAGAGATACATGGTGTTTGTTCATCGGTTGCATGCATTTCTCCTAGAGTTTTAAAGCTTTCTAATCTTGCAGATCTGAAATATTTATAGATACTTGTAATCACTGAAATGCCTTTTTGGGAATCATTAAAGCTGTTGTTCAAAAATTATATAGGCATGGCTTGCTTTAGCAGCTATTTCTCAGTTTAGATGCAAAATATCCCTTCCTTTCACTGTTTGCTCACTCACTCAACCTTAGGGATAGGGAGCAGAAGAGAGATATCACAGGAATGACACTGCCAAATGTGCCTTTAAGACTGGTGATACTGAGACAGTGATTATGACAGTGATATTTTTTAACAGTAAAGGGTCGGAAGAGGTTTTACTATAATCCTTGAAAACGTTTTCATTTATTTATTTATGTGATTTTGAAGGTGGGAAGACTAGGGTGGGAATGTTGCATTGTGCAGTATATAAAGCATTCATTGTCTCCTTATAGTCAAAATGCTAGTTCTTCTTTCTGTTCTGATTTTTCTGGCTCCATCAGTCTGAAATGCTTTGTCAGTTAAAACATTGCAGAAGAGGATGATGGGTAAAGAGAATGTTGAAATAATTATTGATTGGCTGTTTTCACATAAATGGCAATCTACCTAGTCGTGTATCTTAGTTTCATTTCAGTTCCAGGTGACATATCAATATACAATATATGTAATGATAATAATGATGAAGAATGATAACAATTTTATAAAAATGAGTATTATGATGACAATATAGATAACATCACATTGTAGTTAGAAACTTTATAGCTTACAGTCTTTTATAAAAAGGTCACAATTATTATGTCTCTGGCTCCTTTAATGGATTGTGAAACCAGGGAGTAAAGAAAATAATTTGTTCAAGGTCACTCCACAGAGCAATGGAAAAGCTACGAGCTGAAATCAGGTTTCCTGAGTCTCAAGCCAGCCCTTTAATGTATGGCAGCAGTGCTTCTGGATAGCAGGCACTTAAGAGAACAAAATACCAGAGCATTAAGCAAAAAGCAGCACGTTAAAGATTTTTACTTTGCACATTTTATAGTCTATTCCCTTTTATGAATTCTAGAAATTTACATTAGCTTCCAAGCCACAAAGAAAGAAGAAATTTTGCCATGTGACTTTTACTATTTATAAACTTTCCTGGCAGTATATTTTCCTGAGTGAAATGTATTGGGATATTTTTGCAGTTTATGATGACGAGTGGTGTTCCTGTGTTCAGGTGAAGTTGTAAGCAACATATGCGTATATTGGCCAATGAGCCAAAGCTTGTCTGCCTTTGTCAGAAACAGTAACACTACCTGAGGTAAAATCCCAGGTTCTCATATCCTGCTATGATCTCAACAAGGTCATCTCTCTCTTTCACTGAGAGATTTAGGTATCAACTAACACCACAAACTATTCTTGTTAAAGGGTCAGCAGCTGCCACTCATCAGCACTTGAGTTTCATAGAACCACAGAATGGTAGGGTTGGAAGAGATCTTAAAGCCCATCCAGTTCCAACCTCCTGCAATGTGCTGGTTGCCAACCACCAGTTTGGGCTGCCCAGGGCCCCATCCAATCTGGCCTTAAGCACCTCCAGGGATGGGGCGCCCACAGCAATCTGGACAGCATGTGCCTCACCACCCTATGAGTAAAGAAAGTAAAGAGTTTCTGAAGATATTTCCCATTCTAGCTCTATGCATGGACTTGCTAGGCATGACTGATCTAGCATGAAAACAAACAAACCAAAAATCAGAATGAGGAGAGGCATCAAGAAAATCACCTTTTTTTTTGATGGCCTTGGAAGTTAAGTAAATGCTAATTTGTGTGCAATGTTCTTTGTCCAGAGGCAATCCCAGTTTGCCAATTATTAATATTGCTTTTGATTAGTTCAGCAAATCTCAAAGGGTATATGCTGAATTAATAATGAGCTTTAGGCATTAGCAGGATGTGTGAAGATGTTGCTGAACAGTGGATGAGTAATCCGATAGAGTATATTTGTTGAAAAGCAGTATAAATTAGAAAAACGTTAAAATGCCCTATATTTTAATGACTTGGATAATTTGGGGCACTTGTATTTGAAGATCATGCATTTTTCTAAGATGGTGAAAAGATGTACATTTAAAACTGCTAAAAAAAGCCCCAGGTAGCTAGGTTATCTTTTTACTTTTGCATTTAAATGATCTATTGACACTAACATTGTAAGCAAACACAATGACTAATATTTTCCACTGGTGCCAATTTATCAATACATGTGTTTTTTTTCTTCTCAGTAACCTATACCAGTTTATTGCATTGTTTCATGTGGGACAGTGTATCACACCTATAGAGGATGGCAGTTCTCCACCACAGGAAATGTTGGGGTTAAACTGCAAGAATAATTAAATTGTATAATCAAACAGTTTAAAATGAATTGAATGAAGATGAAAAGCCTGAATGTGTGTGTCATGTGTGACACGAGATAAAACTTTCAGCTGAAGGTGACAAAATAATAAAAAGTGCAAAATAATATAGTATGTAAAAAGCAACTCTTGATTGTAAGGACCTTAATTTAAACAAGATAAAATAAAAACAACAACAACAACAAAATAGAGGGAACAACAACAAAAAAATCTGTTTATTGCTCACCTTAAGAATCCAACAACTAACCATTTTCTTATGCTGTGAGAGCCTTGAATTCAATTCCCAGTTTTTTATGGCAGAGCTCCTCCTACTTGAAATGGCAGAATTTTATGGTTAAATCTTATGATTACCTTTTATTCTTGTTTTACTCCATTTACATAAATACCAAAAGGGATCAGAGCATGCATTTGTTACCTACTATGTCCCAAGCATAACATTACAGTATTTTTATGCAAATATTTTATATAACTGCAGCAGAACAAGGTGAAGCAAATGACATGAAATTGTGATAGAACTTCAACCAAACAGTGTTCTGAAAACAAGTCTCTATCAGGCAGAGGCTATATTTTTATTATGGGTACAAGACCTGTTGCTGCCATGTCAGAATAGATATGTGAACTGGTAACTACTTTGAAGAGAAGCAATAGGAGCTTAATTCATTTCTGCTGGATGGAAAAATGAAACTTGCATCTTTCCTTGATTCTTGACCACCGACACTCTTAGCAAAGATATCTCTCCCTGACTTTTTACTTCTGCAGAATTAAACAAAAACACAACTGAAAATTTTTGATGAATTGATGTGCGGTTCATTAAGCTTTAAGATAACAGAAAGATGATTGTTGGGGGTAGATTTATAAATAGCAATAACAATAGTAATAAGAATAATATTAATAGTAGTAGGAACACTGACACTACCACCAATATATGCAGTTTCACTGTGACACAAATGAAGATCTTCATAGTACTCAAAATAGCAGGAGAAAATAAAGAAGTACTCAAAAGAGCAATGAACAAATTGAATTCTTTACGTTCAGATATTGTTAAACTTGTTATATTTATTCTAGGGCATATTTAAGATTCAGAAGTGTATAAAACAAATGAGATTTGTCAATGAAGGATTAAGAAAACTTCTTCTGTCATAGAACATATTCTGAAAAGTTCTTTTACCTTTTGAGGTTTTGTTGTCTCCTTTGTTATCCTCACTTAGACTCTACAGGTCTGACAGGCTTTATTTAAATCATGTTCATGTTAATAATACACAAAGAAAATGGCCCATGACAAATTTATGCTAAAACATCTGATTCTCACAGACATTTTTCTCTAGAACAGCCCCCAAAATTAAGGTTTTATATGAAGAGTAAAAAGTGAAGGTGGAAATGAAGTACCCCTTCTGCAGTTTGAAGGATTCCTGGGGAAAAAAAGACATTTATATAAGATTAGATAAGATTTTCCAGTTTATAGCAAGCAGCATAATGTAATTTAATTCACTGGCATCTTCTTGTTCAAATTCAGATAGAATTAGGTTCTTCATTTCACCAATACATATCTAAATTAAATTAAGAGGTTGGAATTCTTTACATGATAAATTTGCCTCTATATCAGCTAATGCAGAGGTACAGCACACCTATCAAGGACTGGGATATGAGTTGAGTTGTACTTTTTGAAGGTGAAGAGACTGTTTTCTCATTGCTCAACATCTCTAAGTCCCAACACTTAAAATACAACAGCAGAATAAGGGTTTGGTATACATGTGGATCTTGAGTTGTCTGTTGTGCTGAAACAACACTTCTTCAAATGTGTAAAATATGTTGGTGATCAGATATAGAGAAAATATTTTAAAAGCAATAAAAATAGTATAAGGAGTTTTGAGATCAGAATATTGCTAGAAAATGAACTCATAAATTTATGCATACAACTTACAGTAGAAATAGAAAAGAGCATTTCCTCTAACCATTAAATCTACTCTAATGTCACAGAATTGGATGTATGAATAACTGGATCATTGAGAATCCAAAATATTCCATTATAATATGACTGCCATGCACTGAATACAATATACTTATTTCAACCAAACAGTTATACTGTACAAGTAAATTACATGGTACATTATAATAAGCAAAAGTAATAAATCCAGGCCTGCAATCATTATGGTCAGTATTATTTGTCATTCTCTGTGGCCATTCTCCAAAGACTGAGATTCTCATTGCCTCTTCCACACATAAATCAAAGTGTATGTTTTTGCAGAGTTTTATATTTTGATTCCTCAAATAAGTCAATGTAGTGTTTGTGTTATAAATCAAATAAAGCTTATATGGTTCATGCTCTTCAGCTTGAGAATGACTTAAATTTGTAAGGAGCAGACCAGTGTTTCAGCATCAGTTTGGTTGGGGTGGTTAGTCTTGCAAAGCACAGGACTTTTGCTGCAAGTGAACCTTAAGCCTTGAATCTTATTTTCCAGAAGTGTCATATCCAAAATTGTGACTGTCATGCATAAACATTTGCAAGAGACTTTAAAATTAATTGAAGAATATGACAGTTTGAAGAAAGGCAGATTCCTACTCGTACATCATCTACTGGGCTCCTGGAAAGCTTATCCTCAGAAAGTAAATGCCAAGGTCACCTGCATGATTCTTACCTTGTTTGTGTTCTCTCAAGCATAAAGGCAGATATGAGGATTTTCAAAAGAACTTTCAGAAGTGCCTAGCTTCCAAGTAAATTGTTCTACATATTTAAACACCTCAATTTCTTCAGGTATTTTCCAAAGCCCTGGTCTTTATGCCCATTGTGTACAATCCCCTTGAATATAATAGCTAAGCACTTTGCTGTAGTTAATGGAATTTATCCCTGTGAGACAAGAAAATACTCTCAGAGCTTTGATAGTCTGAGAATGGAGTATTTAGAGAACTTCCCAGTGTCACACACAGTCTGAGAGAAAGCCAAGAAGAGAACTTCTCAAGTTCAATCTACTTTTTTGGCTGGTACCTGGAAGGGTCCAGAGTGGGAGCAAATGGGATGATGGCTTAAACACACTTTGTCTCATTTTCATTATTGACTGACTCCTTCCCTAATTGTATCACTCCTTGTGCTAATATGTAACAGATTGTCTTGAACAGGACATGGTCCACTAGAATCTCACTTCGCTGCAGCTTCATTACTTGGAAATTGTAATTGTAATGCTTCATTTGTCTTTGATGTTACTTTATAAGTGACAATTCTGAGACTTTATGGAGAGTTCCCTAATGTTCCTGCAGTGCTTGAAGTGTCACTTAGTACTGCTGCACTAAACAGAATTGCTGCTGGTGCATTTTTTCACAGTGCTCTACAGCGAGAGTTGAAGACTAAGTAAATCATTGAACCTCTGGACTGGGGTTCAGGCACTGACCTGAGAGTCACTGCAGGAAAAAGTGCCGGTGTGGCAAGATGTGATTTAGAAAATTTAACAAATTGAAAAGAAATAGAATGATTGTTTGTTCTTTGGAATATATCAAGGTCATGGCTTTTGTTTTTTAGAACTATGCTTTTGTATTTTCAGAAACAGTCATAGAATTGTAGAATGGCTTTGATTGGAAAGGAGTTCACAGATCATCTAGTTCCAACCCTCAGCTGTGGGAGGGGTTGCCAACTGCCAGATCAAGCACTAGACCAGGTTGCCCAGGGGCATGCAGGGAAAGATAATCACCATGGTGGGAAAACTTAAATTAAAAAACAAGTGGAAGTTTTCTCATTGTCACCTTTTGAATTAGAAGTGCAGTAGTCAAATTCAATGTGAGAAAACATAGATTTTTTAAAAATGTTTGACTTCTCCATGTTAAAAACATTTTAAAGCTCTTATGTGTCTTTTACGATTATTTTGATGACTCTTGTGAACTTAAGCACACACAGTACTATCATCAACACCTTGACACCTATTCCAGTAGCTGTTAGTTGAAGGAAGAGGATTATGTCTGACTTAGCAGCTCATTTCTGCTGTTTCTCCATCATCTGATATTATGTTTTAGTTTGTGACATCTCACTTACAGGAATAGAATTAGGGAAAATTTTAATGTCAGGTGAGGGAAATGGAGCAGGAGGAGGTGAGATGTTCAGAAGTGAGTCTCATGTTTGTGTAGAAATGTTTGTGGGCCCAAGTTTAGAGAATTAAAAAAAAAAAGAAAAAAAGAAAAAAAGTCATGAAAAGGTATAAAATAATATATGGCTGAAAATTTCCCAGTGGATGGTTTTCCAAGTTATTTGGGAAGCATCTGGGACTGAGGATCTGAATGCAGTTACATCTGAGTTGGCAAAATACAGTAGAGAAATAATTAGAAGGCAACACAAAAGTCTGAATTGATATTTCTCTCTTTATCTTGCCTTAACGTTCATATATGACCTCCATCACAATAAAGTCTAGGAGTTTGGGCAAACCTACAGCAACGGAGACTGCTACAGTTCTTCTGTGAAACTTCTTATAGTTCCTATGATATGACCTTACTAACATCTTTGAAATTATGTTTGATGCTTAGCACAAATTCAGAAAATAGCTTTGAAAGACATGACTGATTATGCTACATTTCCTTCTTATAAAGAAAGTAGATATTTCTCACTCAAACTTTCAATCCCCTACGATATTGTAAGTGTAACAGGTATTATCAGAATAAAATCCACAGGATCAAGACTGGAAAACAATAATTACGTTATCAGATGAGAGGAAAAAAAAAAAAAAGACACAATCTTAAAAGTATGACAGATTAATTGCAATGGGATAAAATGTTTCCTTTTTGGAGAGAAGTGCTTTAGTGTTACCTTTGTGTTCTGTTCTGTGGATGTGAACGTGTGTGACAGCATATAGCATGTGGACAGCTCTGAGTAAGGTAGGTAACACTGAATTTTCTTGGTCAGAAGATGAGAGAGTGCAGGTGTAGAATGAAGGGCTGAGGTGAGGTGAGAGAGAGGTCATTTAAGTGTCCTTCTTCCTGTTGCTGTAGACAAATGGGAAGAGTTCACAGAATTACCAGTAATGTTGAAAGATTCTATTTCGTTTCTCCTAGTAATAGTCATTACCACAAGTGCTTGTCTGGAGTGACAGGAGTGGGAATCACACCTTTCACAGAGCAGGTGTAGGCAAAGCATGAAGGAGATTCTGGCCATTGTTGTTTCTGATGGTTTGTGGTAAGATGAAGCCACCTCCTTTGTCAAAAGATCCATTCAGACATTATGGGTATAAAATAGAATTAATCCTTTTAGTCAGGAAATCTACAGATTTATTCTCTTGAAGTGAAGAAGAAATTATTCTGGATTAAATTCCTCAAATACTCATGACAGCTTCTACAGAATGTTATTAGTATTTGAAGACTTTAAACATTAAATAATGTTCTGCAGTGCTCTTCATTCATTACTTGGTCCTTGGACTATGTCTACAACAGGGCCATGCCGACCTCTTACAGTCATCCATAACAGTTCAGCCCTTAACATGCCACTGATCTTTGTGGGTTATGTATTTGTTGGTTTAGCCCAACAATGAGCACATCTCAGAAGCTAGTACAGTGTTCCCACCAGGCAATTTTTCCATACCTACCCTGTTTTAGGAAAATAAGAAACTTCAGCTGTTTGGAAATAAATAGTGTTGTACCAGTCAATCTCAGGGAGGAGAATGTGTTCTAATCTATTTCCAATCAGGCTCTCTGTCAGGTGCATAATTTAAGTTCCTTCTCCATCCTTCCTCAGTGCTGGATAGATTGGACTGGATTTTAGCCACATCAACATGGCTCTATTGCACTCATAACTCCTATTTAGAGGCATGACTTATTAAGTTGGACTTGGTGCAGTACTGACATATTTACTCAGCTTCTGACTGGTTTCTAATGCAGACATATAGCCTTGGAGCTCTCTACAGGTAAATTTCTTGGTATAAGCAAAAAAGTACTGACTAAAAATAATTTGTGATTTTGGACTGTAAACTCAAGATGCCAGGAAATTTGCTGTTTAACTGAAAAAGCAAGTAGAAGTAGAAATGTCAATACCATTTTGGTATTCTGCTAAAATCCATAGGAAAAAAATACAAATCTGATCACTACTAGTTTTATTTTGCCAACACATTTCAGAATCTCAGTCATGCTGTCATCTGGATTGTTGTTGTTACTCAAAGTTCTGCTGTCGCTATGTTTTGTTTTGTTTTGTTTTTCTCAGTTGCTTGCTTGCTGTTTTCCTGATGAATTGAGCAGGTTAGGATATAACAAACATTATAAAATTGAAAATGGGAGCACAGGGAAAGGATATTGATAATTTGTCTCCAAGTGGACTAGAGATGACAGTCTTTCCCTATTTGGCCTTGAAAACCCAGCAGATAAATTCAACTACTTTTTTTTTCTGACAATTTGATTCATAGTATTTCAGTATCTTTGTTTTCCATAACTTAATTTTGCATATGAAAAGATGATTCTTCCACCCTTATATGTATTTCATAATACTTAGTTTCTGTTTCTGCATTTATGAGTTGGTCTTGGGAATATCTTAACTTCATAAACATTTAGTTTGTTTCCAGTATAATCAGCAAGATTAATTGATGATGTTCATGTAAGTAGCAAGAGGACTGGAGGAAATGGTCTCAAGTTGTGCCAGGGGAGGTTCAGGTTGGATATTAGGAAAAATTTCTTCCCTGGAAGAGTGGTCAGGCCCTGGAATGGGCTGTCCGTGGAGGTGTTCAAGAAATGTTTAGATGTTGTACTGAGGGACATGGTTTACTGGGAAAAAGTTGGTGGTAGGTGATGGTTGAACTAGATGATCTTGGAGGACTCTTCCAACCTTAGTAATTCTGTGATACTAATGGCAGGGAAATAGCTACGCTTTTTAAAAATTAAACATTGTATGATGTAACACTGCAAGCTGTCCATTAAGTTTCACCAGAGCTAAGATTCTATTTCAAATAAATCTGAACATCCTCATTTTTACGTGTCTTCCAGGCTTCATGATAAACTTCTAAAATCTTGATTCTTAAATTTTCCAAGTATGGTCATTAAATAAATTGTTTTTCTTTCTCCTTCACAAAGTTTGAGAATTTAGTTAAGAGCAAGAAAATAAAGAACATTTAAGGAAGATAAAATTCTGAAGACCTGTATTTCCAAGTATATATATATATGACTCTGTTCACTGTTCAGTGCATTTAAAATTTGAAACTTGTCGTTTATGACAGAAATCAGAAAATTACTGTTGTGCCTTTAGTTGAAATAAATGCTTTATCAAAATAAAGAATCAAACAATGCCATTCTGTTTCCAAGTACAAACAATAACAGAATTGCAACATTCTCTGAAAATGAATAAAAAGTTTAAACAAGTCTCTAATGATTTAATAAAATAGGGATTATTTTGAAAAGTTTTAGCAATAGTGACATTTCAGTGATGTGATTTTTCTTGAGCTAAGGGGTTTAATAATAAATTTGCTTGTAAGTATGTATCCCTGTATTGATGTGACATAAGCTTTCTGCAGAATTTGCAAGGCCTCAGAAATGTGCTGTGTTTCAAGGTAAGATTTTGCACTTCAACCAATTTCATTCCAACTATTAGGATTACAGAAACATTGTTCGTCCAGATCTTCCAGGTCCATACCCAAAAAAGATTATTGTCCAGGTCATGTTAAATTAACAGAGTTAGTGCATATGGTCACAAAAAGAGAGAGAGGAAGGAAGTGCCATTGCAGTTGCAAGTGAAAAATCACTGTCTTCACACTAAAATTCCACTGATACCCAGTGGACAGTTGTTTCTATTTTTTTAAATGTGTGGGTTTTTTTTAAACCCTAAGGATCTTTTGCAGTTGTCTCGATAAATGTTGATTTTAAATCAATTAAACATAACTGATACCACAGATTGCCTCTAAGTGTTTTCATCTAGATGAGTAGATGAAATTCTGTTTTTTTGTTTTTTTGGGTTTTTTTTTGTTTTCTTTTGAAGGCAATCCTCAACATTATTAAGTTGCTCATACACAGATGTCAAGTGCCATATGGCATGCCCTGGGGACAACCTGCCTGTCCCCCAGCTGGTTTTTCAGAAGGACAACTCCTGTAAGCGTTCTGTTATCTCTGTAGATCCTATGTGGATGTTTCAGAGTGCAAGGCATCTCAAACAGCCCAAAACATTTATATTTATGCAGCTGAGTCCTTCTCTCACATTCGATCAGATTGATCCAATGGTAGGCCGTTGCAGTTGGTTGCATGATAAGCATCAATTAAGGAAGTTATTGTAATTAGGCACTATGTTAATAGACTTATCTGGCCTAATGTGAGGATATATATTTTTTTTAATTAAACATTTTTGGAAGGAAAATAAAGGAGGGAGAATGTTGCCTTAGACAATTTTTGATCAGTTTAAGAAATTATGTATTTTTTCATTCAGAGAGAGTATACTAGTAAAGGTGGCATGAAGGATTTGCTATATTCTATGCAAGAAACAGAAGAAAAATAAAAGGAAAATTAAGATGAGATCAAAAGTTGCTTTTGGATGAATGTGCAAGGCTTGAATGACAGTGGTACGATTGGACAAATCTTTAGTGCTGTAACCAGATTACATAAGCAAAAGGCTGCCTGGCAGAGTTAGAAATCTCTGCCTTATCACTGTGATAAGATACTGTGAGGTATCCAGAATACATCTGCGTAAAAAGTTTTTCTCTGAGAAAAACTCATCTAGGGAAAGCAACAATTTATGCAACTCTCTCTCATTTAAACATAAACCAGAAAATCTATGTGGTTGAGGAATGGCTCACTGCCAAGGAAATATCAACAATAAAAGGGAGAGAAAAAAATCAGCATTATATACCTGCTTTGCATTTTTACTGCTAACACAATTGTTGACATTGTAAATTGACTCTTAACATCATAAATGACTTCCCTCGCATTGTAAAGTAAATCCCGTAGGCTTTTATTGGTGTCATAAATGGCTTCTTAACATGTAAATGGCCTTCCTCGCATGGCAGTGTAAATCCCATAGGTTTTTATTGACAAAATAAGTCATATAGTGTATTACATTTTGATATCATTTGTTGGTTTTCATTTAAAAACTAAATAAAAGTTTGAGGAAATAAAACACAGTGATTTACACATTTCCGATTTTGCCCACCCTTGTTTTTCAGCTCCTTTGATGAATGTGTAATGTTAAAAAGGCCTGATAGTCTTTTCTTATGTTTAACTCTGCTTTGCAAAATAAGATGGCTGAAGAGTTCACCAGACTTGGTACTTCAGCAGGAGCTGGCAAAGCTAATGAAAAGCATATAAGAAAATGTAAAATGTTAACTAAAATTCACTTACATTTCTTTGGTACATTTTTAGCATTTTTCCCATTAAAATTACGATGTAACTCAAATTATTGATTGTAAAAAACCTGTTGTGTTGCTTGGATTGACCCTGAAATGACTGCCTACCAAATCAACAGCACCCAGTAAAACTCCAGTATGTTTTCGGACATAAATCATGGAGTCACAGAATTGCAGGAGTTGGAAGGGACCGAAACAGATCATCAAGTCCAAATCGTAAAACAAAACATTTTGTAAATCTGGATGACCCCATGTACCATGCCCTAATTATTGAAGTAATTAATTAATTTGCTGAAGTGAGACTGAAGATGCTGATTTGTCTGTGTAAGCCAACATATAATTGCAAGAAATGGAGGGAATGCAGTTTATTACTGTGTTCCATTGAAGCAACCTGAACTGGGAGAAGTTATTGTTTCTGTATGCCTTCACAGCACACTACACATTCATGGAATCACAGAATCACAGAACCACAGAATCACAGAATCATAGAATCATGGAATGGCCTGGATTGAAAAGGAACACAATGATCATCCAGTTTCAACCCCCCTGCTATATGCAAGGTCGCCAACCACCAGACCAGGCTGCCCAGAGCCACATCCAGCCTGGCTTTGAATGCCTCCAGGGATGGGGCATCCACAACCTCCTTGGGCAACCTGTTCCAGTGTGTCACCACCCTCTGAGTGAAAAACTTCCTCCTAATATCTAACCTAAACCTCCCCCATCTCAGTTTAGAAGCGTTCCCCCTTGTCTTATCACTATCCACCCTCATATACAGTTGTAACTCCTCCTGCTTATACACTCCCTTCGAACATTGGAAGGCCACAGTGAGGTCTCCCTGGAGCCCTCTCTTCTCCAAGTATGATAAGTCAAATTGATAATTATCTGTTCACACCCGAAATGCAGAAATAAGAGTTTGCCCACAGCCTTAAATAAATGACACTCTCTGCACATCAGCAACTCTATCTCTTAACCATGTTAGGAAATGAAACATATGAGGAAGTTCAATGTACATGAGCTCACAAAACAGTGCATTGTCAGTATACAACACAGATCAGATTTCACTGGATGCCCTGATGGACTTCACACAAATTATTTCAATTATCACATATTTACAAAGGAAACTATCTCCTTTTTCTATTAAGAGTTGAAAATAATTGCTTTCATATGTGTATCTATCTAGATGTCATTCAATTATACATATATATTGGGTATATATTTTTATATATACAGTAATTAAAACATTAGAGTATTCACTGAGAGTTCAGTATATTTGAGTTATTTTCCCATCTTGCCATAAGAATATTTCATGTGAGTGGAATCTGAAATTTATTTGCATCAATGTCTGCACTTTAAGTGAGGATAACAGTGTTGTTTTAATCATTATTATAGAAACTACTGATTTTTTTCATCCTTAGACAGTTTAATGTAATAGTACTACAAACCAATGACTATTTAACATAATGGCTGAATTTCAGTTCAGGTTTCTCAGGGACTGTGGGTGCTTGAATAGTTTTCAGGAGCTACACCACAGCATCAAAAGGCATTTCTCTGAAAATGACACTGTAGGACCCAAATCAACAACATGATTGACCCATTCGTCTGTTCTGAAATCAAACAACATGAGCTCATTGAATCTTACTGTCCTGACTTGTTGGTAAGAAACCTGACATTTTAATTTGATCAGATAGGATGCCAGAATTGGCTGTATTCATGAGCAGTTCAGTTCCTTTCATATCGGATTGATCTTTCAGCTATGCCTTAATCACAACACCAGCAATCCTGTTTTAAAGTAATATACACCATGGCACTCTCCTTTTCATCAGTAAAAAAGTGAACAGATCAAGATTTCCTCCATTTCAGTTCAGCTCTAATAAAGTTAATAAGACCACAAATGTTTTTACCCAACTAGAGTTTACCCAATGTGTAATTAATTAACATACAAATTATATTTCTATTCCCTTATCATAAATAGTCAGCTATATCTTATTTTTTTTTTAATTAAGATTAAAATCTATTGCCAAATGTATCCAGACAGCCCTAGCTTCATAGGCTGCTTAACTGCTTAAATATTTAAAAGTTTCTTTTAAAAATTGCCTTAGAGGAGAAAAGATTGTATTATGGAGTTGGTCTGACTTTCAAAGTCAGGTCTTTAATCATAGTTAATGCTCCTTGTTATAGCAGATAGTAATCTGTTCTTCTTATAAACTGATACTGCCCACAGCATAAAAATATTTCTGATCCAACTGATAAAAATTTATAGTGTCGTTCCTTTCTAGGACTTGTGTCTTATGTCCTTTGTAGCAGGTATCTATGATGTAAGGAAATTTCCAAATGTACTTGAAATTAAGGAAGTTTCCAAATGTACTTGAAATTTAATATGCATTGATATGCATTTTATTTATATCATAGAATCATAGAATGGCCTGGGTTGAAAAGGACCACAGTGATCATCGAGTTTCAACCCCCTGCTATGTGCAGGGTCACCAACCACCAGACCAGGCTTCCCAGAGCCACATCCAGCCTGGCCCATCTCCAGGAATGGGGCATCCACAACAATATACAATATACATGCAAAGATTTTAGTGAAAAGGATCTAAGATTCCTGTTTCAAGAAACGTTCCTTTTTTGCATTTGTACTTGTGTTCAAATCTTTTTAAATCTTTTTTTTTTACTTTAGATTTTTTAGTTTCTCATTTAGTGATACATAATGGCCTGGTTTCATCTGAAGAGGAAGAGAAAACTGGAGAAGCTGTTGATATGGTCAGCAGAGTGTCTTTTTTGGTTGTGAGAATATTTAGTTAACATTTATTCAGCTGAAATATTTAAATTCATTAGGCATTTTTCACAGTCACACAGAGTAACAGAACCATAGGGGTTGGAAAGGACCTCTGGAAATCCCCAGTCTAACCCTCTGTTAAAGCAGGTTCCCTATTGTAGATTACACAGAAAAGCATCCAGACAGGTTTTAAATATCTCCAGAGAAAGAAGCTGCCAATCCTCCCTGGACAGCTTGTTCCAGTGCTCTGACACCCTCAAAGCAAAGTATTTTTTCCTTGTGTTCATATGGAGTTTTCTGTATTCCAATTTGTTTCTGTTACCACTTGTCCTGTTGCTTGGTATCACTGAAAAGAGCCTGGTCCCATCCACCTGATTTCTACCCTTTAGATATGTATAAGCATTGATAAGATCCCCTCTCAGCCTTCTCTTCTCCAGGCTAAAGAGTCCCAGAGTTCTCAGTTTTTCCTCATGAAGGAGATTCTTCAGGCCCCTCATCATCTTTGTGGCCCTCCAATGGGCTCTCCCTAGAAGTTACCTTTTTTTAAAATCTTTTTAAATGGGGAACCTGGAATTGGACCCAGTACTCCAGATATGGCCTCACCTGGTCAGAGTAGAGGGGGAGGATCACCTCCCTCAACATGCCGGTTACATTCTTTTTAATGCACCCCAGGATACCATTGGCCTTCTTGGACACAACTGCACACTGCTGGCTCATGGTCAACCTGTTGTCTACCAGGACACCCAGCTCCGGTCAGCCTCTGATTCCCAGGCTCTGAGTCCCTGCATCATACAAATGATTGACCCCAGATAGTTTGTGGTCCTTCAAAATCCATTAAACAAATACTGAATTTTGAGCATTGTTGTACTGGTTAACAACATCTAAGGAGTTCCACTAAAAGGTTGTCCTCTTGCTTTGAGGCTTATAATCATGTCTTAGTCCTAATGAAGTTAGACATCAAGATGATTCACACAGTGGTGAAAAAAAATGACCAGATTAGCACTGGAAACTTTTCAGCTACTTTTCAGGGACCTCAAGGTCAAATTTTTGTATCTTAAATACCTCATGGGTTTTGTACACTGCTATTTGCTGCAACCTGAGGGTTACTCCTTGTGATCTGTGCTGACTAGATGTCAATTTGAATACTTTTTGGAACAAATGAAGGCACCGTCAGTGGATAGGTGTCCAGGAGGATGGCTCACATAAGCTTTCACTTATGTGTACTCCCAGGAAAAGAAAAACTCTTCCTGGTCATTGTATGCTGCTTCTGAATGGCCCTGAAAATGTTACATCAATCATTTGTTTCTGAGATGAAAACTGTGCCACATTTGTGTGTATTGATTGCACTGAGTAGCTTCCCACTGCAGAATACAACCAGTGAATTACATCTCTGCATTGGCTGTAGAAGGAGCCAAGACACACAGGTGACACAAGTTCATTAATATAAATTCTACTTAAAAATGAGTACGTATGGGTTTTCTGCCATGCCATGAAAGATGTCTGAGGGCACAGCACAGGAAATATTCCTTGGATGAAAAATCTAGAATTTTCCCACCACTGAGGTTGTGACAGATACAAAAAGAATCAGAGAGTGAATTAGACAGACATATTCCAAACCTCTGTCAAAAAAAGAGAATTTCCTGGCTTATATCATTTCCAGAAAATATACTTCGTATGATCATCTCCCATTTCTTCAGTAGTCAGGATTGTCCCAGATGGGTCAATAGTAACTCAGTGTGTTGTTCGAATGTACTGCATTGCTGTAAAACAACAACAACAACAAAAACCCACTGTTAATAGAGATTTTTTTATTTCATCAAAATGTAGAGAAGATCTGTTATTCATGGGCTTGTTGATTTTTCCATATTTTCTCTTTGATTTTAAAATACTAAAGTCAGAGGATCTCTAGGCAATCAGTTCTAACACAAAATTGATCATCTCCAAATTTTGGAGTTTGAAAGATCAGAATTCTCAGAGGAAGTATAAGTGTTTATAAACACTGTAAGTGTTTTATAAAAAAGACAGATATCAACTGCTGGAGTTGAATTTGGAGTGTAACAATTTCATATTTTGTTTCCAAATTTTGCAGCTAGAATTTACACCTACAGAAGAACCCAATTTCACACAACAAAAAAGTTACATTAATTATGTGAATGTTTGACGTCTGGAACTCAATCTAAAATTTTGCACAATGATCATATTCCTCCAAAAGTCCCAATGAACTTAAAAAAAAATCTGATTAGGTCCGTGGTATTTATCCAGTGTTCTCATGCCTACAGAACAGAACATAGGAACAAATTGCGTTGAAACTGAAAGGACCAAACTTCAAGAGCAAATTAGATTTTTATACTTTGATGAAATGCAGGTTTTTTTGATTTAATGAAAGTTTTATAAAAAATGAAGCATGAGACATCTCCACCTTATTAGAGTGTAAACAAAGAATAGCCCCTCTGATCTAATTTAATGTAAGCTATAATCTAATCCTCCCTTTTCTTTAGGAGTTTATTATCTGCAGGTGATGGGTGTTCTGCTGCACTTAATAGAATACTGAATTATCTATCATCAGTTATCCTCCCCGAAACCAGTACATCATCAAGCTCAAATGTGCTTTAGCAGTGTAGAGAGCGGTTCAGAACAAGGTCTCCTTCTTTATGTAAACTTTGCACTTTAATAGACTCATAGCTGTCCTTAGCTCTTTGCAAAGTGGAAGAATATCTTTGGCTTGAGAAGAAATGGGTGACTTTGAGAACCGCACTAAGAGAGGCTGTTTCCTCCTCATCTTAACCTTGCCATATGGAAGGGTTTTGTTGTTGTTGTTTTGGTTCTTTTT